>NW_007729035.1:244345-245703 GCF_000696425.1 Galeopterus variegatus
CTTCTTCTAGGGGTTCAAGTTTTAGATCCTTCAGTTAGAGGAAGAAATGGTGGGGAAAAAAAGGAAATTAGATAATTAAAAGAAATAGTACATATTCGAATGGTAGCTCTTTCATGTCTAATACTGAACCAAAGAAAAAAAAACCCACATAATTTGATAAGAGATGAAATAATTCTGATTTTCAAAAAATAGAGCTGTTCCAATAATGATTATTTCTATCCATTTGTCAATTGTAAGAAGCTGTTTCAGATGTTTTCGGTTTGTTATTGGTTTAAGTTTACTTCGTTGATGTCACTAGAGAGCAAAATGAAGGAAGAAGATCCATTAAAACAAAGAGGAGGATAGGAAGGTAAAAAGAAAAAAGGAAAAGCTAGAATGACCAGGCCTAACAGTTTGGTTTCTTTTGCTGTGAGTATTGCCACATTTCTACATTTCCTGGGAGATTATGTTGGACATTAATTTATTGTTATAGTACATTTACACTGTAGTGCTAATTTTGCTTTATTGAAAAGAAATTGACTTACAAAGTAAATACAAATTCTATTAATATTTGCTAAAAATGAAGGACTCCAATAAAGTCCTTAAAGAGTCTTCTGTGACAACCAATATCTCCAATGAAACCAAGCGTATAATCTCTGAGAACTTCATCCTGTGAATATATATCCTAGCATTTCTTCCACAAGTGAGGATTAGGCACAACAATTCCTTCAAACAGATGAGAAATAAATTGAAAGGTGTAGACATCTAGACTGAAATAATGTAAGCCTATTAATAATAGAGCTATGTAGCTCTAACTGGGCTGTTCTGTTGTGGTGAAACATTAGGCAAGTTATTTAACTTCTCTGGGATTCACTCTGCTTTTAATTCTCTATCCCTAGGTCTTCATCTAGCTGGCTTCTTCTCTTTTTTCACATCTGAACCTGAGTATCACCTTATTAGAGAGACCCTCACAGCCCCCTCACTTTGAGTATTTAACCCTTCTCTCTATCATATTGCCCTACTTTGTCTTCATAGCACTTTTCATCATTTGAAGTCATCTAGTTTCACGGATTTGTTTAATTGTTTATTTATTTATTTTTTTTGTCTATCACTCCAGGGACCAAGGATCCTACCTGTTTTGATGACTAATGTATTCCCACTGCCAGAACAGTACCTGACACTAGTAATTATTCAATAAATGTTAAATAAAGCAATGGCTGAAGGAATGCCCCATCTAAATCACAGCTTTTCCATGAAGGCAAAATTATATAATAGATCTGAATTGAAAATTAGACAGTACCCTACAGATAGAAACTGTAACATAGTAATCCTGTTGACCACTATTTCTGTGATACCAACTCAGGTACACTTTTCAGTTC
>NW_007729035.1:246129-247656 GCF_000696425.1 Galeopterus variegatus
AACATAGTAATCCTGTTGACCACTATTTCTGTGATACCAACTCAGGTACACTTTTCAGTTCCACCTTCTCTGATCTAAGCTAAGAAAAACTTAAAACAAGTATATGAGTGGGACCTCCTTAAACACAACCCTTCGAAGGAGGAGGCTCTGTGATCTGGTGAGACACTGAGGACTTCATGAAGAATGAAGACATTTTATTGTTGTTCTTGTTGTTTTAACATAAAGGAGTTTTCTTCAAGCAAAACATAAGATATATATCAGTATTTATATACCTCAGTATACCCCCATTAATACTCATGGAATAGACTGAAGAAATACCTGAAGAAAGTTGTAGAAATTGCAAGTGTTATTTTCCCCCCACCTGAATGGAACTGGGCTTGGTTTACAGTGCAGGAAATATTATAAATACTTAATGGACAGAATAGTAACATATGTTCCACCACAGGTACACTTCCTTTATCGGGGAGATCAAACTTAGTGCTAACAACTGCAGGAGACAAAGTAGTCAGCAGAGAAATGACGTGCACTGGGTCACTGTTTGGCAATTGGGTAGTTTTTCTCTCAAATCCTAATTCAGTGCAGTAAAGATTAAGTTGTAGAAGAAAGCTGCACTCCAGTGCTTTTCCATTCGTTAAGACAGCTCCCGCTGGGCTCCACACAGCTGGGGCCCATGCTGAAAACCATCACATTGTACTTTCAGCAAACCTTTCACATGCTGTCCTCAAAATGAAGCCCTTTCACAGAAAGAGAGAAAAAAGTCTACGAGAGAAAGAGATGTGATAATACTTTGATTTAGTTGGTAAAAACAGTGTGACCTCAGGTTGAGCCATTCCTTTAAAAATAACTACATAAATTTCATATGCCAAATAAAGAGAGTTTTGCCAAGAGCTTAACCACTATTAAAAAAAGGTATTTGTGTTCTTTAATGAATCCAAACTTATTTAACAACTGAACCTGTAAGGTAGAAAAATAGAAAGGAGATGGCAAAATTGAAGGACAAAACCTGAGAAGGGCTCCTCTCACCACCAGTAGTAGTTGGCAAGTGTGGCACTAGGGCTATGGCTACTGTTGGAATCCTGTCCACATCACCAATTGTAGTGCTCTTATCCTGTTTGTAACGCCAATTGAAAGCTACTCGACCATGCCAGTTGTCGGGTTCTTTTACCTGCTGGTAATCCTGCACCGACTAGGCCGATTGTCGAGCTAAGGCTGGGTCTGGAGCCCACAGACCCCTCAAGCCCATTCACAGACTGGGTCACAAACCCTTCTCATGTCAGGCTGGGTCCCCAGACCCCTCACATGCCAGGCTGGGTCACCAGACCCCTTACACGCAGGTCTATGAGCTAGGTAACCAGCCAAAAGGTCCTTGGAACCATAAGTTGAAAAAAAATGGCTGCGCAGGGCGGACGCCTGAGGCAAACACCTGCCCACCTGCTTCACTAAAACTCCTCTCTGTCTCACTCTCTCTCTTTCTCTCTCTCTGTCTAAGGAACACAAGAATAGCAACAAAACTAAAAAGATAGGGCC
>NW_007729035.1:248725-249435 GCF_000696425.1 Galeopterus variegatus
CGGTACGGGCGCGACACTGAGGGTTGCAGTCCATTGCCGGACACAAAAAAAGACAAAAAGGGGGAAATAAATAAATAAATAAATAAAAACTAAAAAGATACATTGGCGCGCATGCACACTAACTCCCCCCCCACACACACACACACAATTTGCTTACAAAGAATGCTGAACCACACCCAACTGGACCCGAGGCGAGGGCCCTGACCAAACTATTCTATTTCCCCAACAGCAGGCAAAAGGGCCTCTTGTCTGAGGGTTTCTTTCATGGGCAAAAGTGCAGGAAGGGGCAGAGATAATAGAAGAAAGGAGGACAAAACTGGCAGGAGCTGGTGTCATCACAATGGGAAAATTAAACCCAATGGAAAACGAGACTCAGTCATCCATCTTGTTTTACTCAAGCGGCCTCATTAAGATGGCAGTCCTCCTTAACATGGCGGTGCTGGCCTCCTGCATCCATCAAACCCTTATGTTTTGACAAGGCTTAATTTTCAAGTAGGGCTCCTGGATTTTCAGGCCTTCTAACTTTGGAAAGCTAATTTTTATAGCCAATATTTTTCCTATGACTGTTTTTAGTTTCAGCTCACACATCAATTAATGAAATATGGAGGGAGGAAAGTTGATTTGCAGCAACGTCATAGTTTAGATATTTGTTCTAGTAAGTGGTCAATGTAAATTTAACAAATGAAGATATGGTGGCAGAGAGATGGGAA
>NW_007729035.1:250567-251404 GCF_000696425.1 Galeopterus variegatus
CTCGGCGGGAGCGCCACCACGCTCCCAAGCGGCGCACTGTAGCAGTGCGCCACCGGGCCGGACCCATAGCAATCATTTTCTCAGGTGAACATCTATCGATTTTAGGATCTGCTCTGTTCCTTTGGCATGTCTCAGTCCGTCAGCAAGCATAGACTGGGCATTAACTATGAATCCAGTTCTGTGCTACCACATTTTGTTTTAAAAAACAATCTGTTAGCTTTCTCTCTCTCTCTTTCCCTTTTAGGAATATAGCTATTTTTACAAGTAGACTATGGATTCTTCAGTCTGTGACTCTGTGTCAAATACATATGTTCCTTCTTTGGTGCCCAGTGTGCACAGAAAATGCATTTTCTTACAGATTGACAAAGGTTGCCTGTATCATCAGAGCTGTTTAAGGGGAATATTACTACTGTATCAGGACTACTTGGTGCTAACAGAATTAATCAGTAAAAATACAATAACTCAGAACACAAATATAATTATAAGGAACTCTTCATCATATCCTAACTTGCTCGCTCACTGGGTAGTTTCAATTGTAAAATTATCAGTTAATATACTAATTCTTAGAAGTTAAGTATGGAATGTCATCATTTAGTAGATAGTACAGCCACTTCCTGAATTAATTTGAAAGATTTGCAAGACTTCAGCCAGGTCATCCCTAAGGGCTGCCATCAGTGTCCTTCAAGTACACTGCCACCTAGGTCACTTGATAACCCAAGAGGCAGGCAGTACAGTAGATTTATTTAACTCTTAACCCTACATCCTATTTTAAATATAATTGAGGGAGGGAGCAGGAGAAGAATTAATGTAAGCTTCTATGTCTGCTTTAACAACAAC
>NW_007729035.1:252791-257108 GCF_000696425.1 Galeopterus variegatus
GTGTGCATGTGTGTATATAGATATATATGAAGGGTACTTCAAAAAGTTCATGGAAAGATTCGTATTATCTTTTAACTCTATTTTTCTGTGAATTTTTTGAAGTAGCCTCATGTGTGTGTGTACATACACATAATTCATATATGTGGTATCCAGCACCAGGTTAAAAATAATGTAAGATCTGCTGCAATTATTGTCATTGTTCATATTATTATGCAAAGGTGCAAAGGGAAGAGTTGTGGTCTGAGCCCTTGCACAAACATCCTGGTGTCCTTGCATATCCTTACTGCAGTTTACTCAAAATGTTTTTCCAGGCATTTGCTGAAGCAATATTGTATAATATTTCTTGAAATGGGCTGTGATTGAATTCAAGATTATAAAGCCTTGCTTTAGCTTTGAATGAAATGAAGACAAGAAATAAATTATGAAGTGGTAGTGCTGTGCAGCAGAATTCACTTCTCTACCTGCCTTCTTGAGGGTAGCACCTCTCAAAGCCCACCAAATAAACTGCGATGTAAAAATGAGCATTAGCACACTACAAAGAAGTGGCTACAATAAAGAAAGAAAGAAAGAAAGAAAAAAGAGAGAAAAGGGCTGCTTCAAGAAAATACTATAAATGTACAAACAAACTTTATGTTTACTTCTTAAGTCACAAGTTAGTTAACATACCTCCAATCTGGGTTGTTCCCAAAGGATTTAACGTGTCTGTCACATCAAAGTCTCTAGGAAGGATATTTTGTACTAATACTGTTTTCAGAACTATTAAAATTGAAAGAATAATCTATGTTTTGCCTAGCACTGTCATTTTCTAGTCACATGTGGTAGATTGTATTATTGTCCCCAATTCTTCACCTTCCTCCTACAATAGAAGTACAGCGTGTATGTACATACCATTTATCCCACAGCTCTGCAGTACTTCCTATTATAACAGGTGAAGTATAATTCCCTCCCCATTGTTACTGTACTTGGCATCTGACTTGTTTGGCCAATAGAAAGTTAACAGACAACATGCATGCATCTTATGGTTTTAAATATGCTTATATAATTTTGGCCTGGCTGCTTGTGTTTCTGACATCCCCCAGGAAAAGCAAACACTTTGGTTGTCCCTTATCCCAGAGGGAGGCTACATGAGAAGAACTGAACTCAACCTACCGCCTAGAGCCACATCCACTGGAGATCGTCCAAATTACAACCAACCATAGACTCATGAGAGAGAAAAACAAATATTTGCAGTTGGAAATACTAAGATTTCGAGGTCGTTTCACAACAAAAATGGACTAATACTCCATGTGACCTTAGATAAATCGCTTAACTTTCTGGGCATTAGTTTCCTCAGCTGTTAAATGGGAAATGGGGAAACTAACATATCTTACAAGGTGTTGGGATTAAACAGGGCTGTGTTCAAGAAAGTGCTCTGAAATCTTTCAAATATAATCGGTATAAATATAGGATATGGTCAGTACTTTGATTTTCTGAAATGTTAGGTATTTAAACATTCATTTGTGTTAAAACCACATGTTCAAGTGATATGTGTGCCTATATATATGCATGGTTTATAAAAATTACTCAAATACTTAGCAACACAATCTTGCATATTTCAAATTGATTTTCAAATAATTATAAGTGACACACTACAAATTTAATAACCTAACAATTATAGGTTAGGTTTAGCCCAATAAATCTTACATTATAAACTTCAAAAACACCAGCTATGACTAATACCATCATGAAAGAAAACAAGGATCCTTTTCCCAAAATGAATTTAGCGTCTGCTTAGGGAGGCCCCGGAGATCTAGAGCATATTAGGGTGGAGCCTAAAGGGAACCACTTTGCTTCAAGATGATGGGGAGCTGTATAGAGCTCAGGTCTCTGGTTCTCAGCTGATGGAGCCCCCTGTCTCTCTGTGTGCTTCCCAGGCACAGCTGCTAGGATTCTGACAGAATTGATGGTTAAGATCACCACCGCAGTTCTAATACCCTACACACTTCACTGCTTGTTTCAGACTTACTTAGTATAAGGAGAGTGTTCCATTACTATTGTTGTCTTAGTTGCTGTGTGTTCAAATAATCAATTGGAATATGCAAATTGAGTTGATTTTTGACAAAGGATAACAAGGAAGGGTGCATTACCTGGACCACTGACATTAAACTGAGGGCTGTTAGGGGAGAAGCTGTTGTGTCTCTGGATTCGGCGGCTTGATCGTTTTCCAGGCCATTGAATCGACAGGACTTCTGGCTTGGCTGGTCCTTGCCTTGAACAACAGAGATAACATTTAACCTCAGTGTCAGGGCTTCAGTCTCTTGCCTCAAGGAACAGACCTTCAAGTGTCAGTCACAAAGGTTTTCTAGTACAGCAGAAAGAAAACTTGTGAGAATGACTGCTTGCAAACACGCCCTAGAGACTTAAGGTAATCTGGTACTATGGCATGTGAACCTAAGGAAGAGAGTTCTGGCCTTCCTTTATTCTTAAAATTAAGTCTGAGTAAAAATTGCATCTTAACTTGTAATTTCAGAAAAACTTCTTTCCTTCAAGTTGGCCAAATCATCAATGGAAAAAAACATATATGTGTATGCTGCTGTTGTATTTTGTTCAGTTTGAGAACTTCTATGGAGTTTTGTTTTTCTCATTCAGTTTTTAATTTAATTTTTTGTATCAAAGCTATACGTCTATATATTTTAAAATGTCAAATAATTTTATAAATCTTATTTCAACAAGCAGGAGCTCCCCCTTCCCACACCCATACCATACCCTCACTCTCCTTTCACAGGCAACACTTTTCATCAAGGCCTTAACTATGGCGTTTACTTTCATTTCAGTATATAACATGCTTAAATTGCTGTCTCTTTATTTTTCAGTTTTAGGCTTTATCCCAATATGAAAAGCTCAGGCCCATGATATACACATGGAAATGTTGTAAGGAACTCCTAGGAAGGTTGCTTAAAGGAATTCAGCTGGGAAGAAAGCTTTTTATTTTTCCATATTCTTCTTTCCTGTTTGGAATGTGGACATAACAGCTAGAACTTTAACTATCATGGGCCATGAGACAAACTTGAGAATAAAGGATATGCATTTAAGATGGGAAAAAGACAGAAGGTCCGTGACAAATCTGTAGAGATGTCATACTTGCCTTAGGCTGCCCTCACCAGATTTCTTTATAGGAGATAACAAACCCTTATGTGTTTAAGCCACGGTATTTTTTATTTTTTTCTGTTACAGGCAGCCAAATCTAATACTAATTTACTCATCCAAAATTTTTTCTTTATTATCTATTAGCTAGGAAAGATTCCTTTAGCTTTTCTCCTATTTTGGATTNAATTGAGGGAGGGAGCAGGAGAAGAATTAATGTAAGCTTCTATGTCTGCTTTAACAACAACCACCACCACAAAACCCCCAAATAACTACCAAGCAGCCATTCATAGGTCACTGGGATCCTGACTGTTATTCTATCCATGGTGCAGCCATGGATATTGAGGCAATGAGGAATATTGGGTCAGAATACCTTAAAAACTTGTAAAGAGAAGTAAGGAAAGGAAGCACCCACCTTCTTTTCCAGTCTATCAATTAATTTCTGGAGTCTATTAATCTGGGTCATCCACTGGTTGTCTTCTTCTAATAAGCCTTGGGGGGAATCACACATGTTAAACTTTAAACAGAGCAGGAATGCTGGGTTATTTCAGAGTCTCCCTTTACCCTGAAGGAAGAATGTAGTGTCATCAACTAGTCAATACATCATTTTTAATGTATTCACATGAGTACTTTCTAAGTTATTGATTTCTATAGATCCATATGTCCCATGGGCTCCTTTTCACTGGCCCATTTTTTTAATGTAGTTGCCTGAACTGGCCTTTGATATTAAAAAAAAAAAAAAAAGAAAGAAAGAAAAAGATCCCGCTGAGCCATTTTTAAAGCCCCATAAGGTAGTTGGTTTATTTGTGAAAAAAGGAAATCATCAATCAATAATTCTAAACTTACTTGTAGGGCAGTGACAAGAACCAGTGAAAATATACCCTTAACTACAGCAAGGTATCAATTGCTACAATCAAAAAGAAGCATAAGGGCAGGATAGTTGGTGTCACCTTTCCCAGGGACTAACCTAATTCTACATGGACTCTACTGTCATGGCATAGCAGTTAAGAGTGCAGACTGGAGCCTGTTCATCTATATTTATATATGTATATAAGCACATACATATGTGTATGCATGTATGATATATACACACATGCATATATATGTATGTAGTATATATATTATGTCTATATGTGTGCATGTGTGTATATAGATATATATGAAGGGTACTTCAAAAAGTTCATGGAAAGATTC
>NW_007729035.1:262416-282097 GCF_000696425.1 Galeopterus variegatus
TTGAGACATTGCATGTATAAACACCTACTTTATTGGTGATTTTATGGGGTAAAGAATTCTAAGTTGCAAATCATTTTGAGAAAGTTGCTCCATTGTGTTCTAGCTCCTAGTCACTATTGAAAAATCCAGTGTTTTCTTGACCCTTTGCATATGACCTGGTTTTTCTCTCTGAGAGTTTTTAAACACTCATCTTTGTCTCCAGTACTCTGATATTTTATAATGGCGTGCCTTCATGTTGGACTTTTATTATTCATTATAATGGGCTGTTGCTCTGTTCTATCAAGGTGGAAACTCATGTCCTTGCTCTGAGAATTTTTCTTGAATTATTCCTTTGATAATTTTTCTACTTTGTTCTCTTCCTGGAATTGCTATTTTATTAATATTAGACTTCTTGACTAACCGTCTAGTTTTCTTATTATTTCCTTCCTGTTTTTTATCTCTTTGTGGAGATTTCATCACACTCTTTTATCAAACCTTCCTCAGAGAATTTCATTTTTGCAATCACACATAATTTCCAAGAGCCCTTTTGTCTGCTTTGAATATTCTTTTTTTTTTTAAACAGCATCTTGTCCTTGATTCATAAATGCAGTATCTTCTCTTAGCTTTCTGAGGGTACTGATGATTTTTTTTTTTTAAGTTTTCTTTTGCTCTCTGGATTATTTATGTTTCTTCTAAGTTTCTTTTCTTGTGTTTGATTTGTTCTTTTGGTTTCCCCACACATTTCAGAAGGTGTACTGATTGGAACCTCTTTGTGTATGGTGAGGATTGCAACTCATAATCTCCACTATAGAGTGGCCTGACTGGGCTAATTCACTGGGGGACCCTGACCATAGGCACCATTAAATCCTTTCTTTGGACTGATCAAATCCCTCAGAGAGCATCCACCAACCGTAAGATGTGAACCCGGCTGTCGATGCTCTGGAAACAGTGTGCAAAGGGGGTTTCAGACCTTCACTTAATATCTCATTTGTTCGTATTGTGCCCTGGTCCCCCATTGTGTCAGGTGTACATCTGCTCACCTTCTCCAGAGAACACACCACTAGGGCTCTTCAAGGACTTGGGGCGGGGGGACAGTCACCATGGAGCGCTGTTTGGAGCTTTAGCAATGTCAGCTCTACCTTCACTCTCACTATCAGTTGCATGTAGTGCACCAATTCTTGAGCTTTTCTGAGGTTCTGTGATATCAAGTGCATTCCATCTTCTTACACTGCCTGCTTAAGTTTTAGCTTGCAGAGTTTCTAAGTCAGTTTCCACTAGATTCACCTTTTTTCTGGATTCTGTTCCTTTGGCTCTTCTATCCTTTTTATTTCTGTGCTTTAATGCCTCCTTTATACAGGCACTTTTAACGTCATTTTTGAAGGGCTTAGGGAGACAGCAAAATAAATCATGTATGTTTTATCTCTAATCTTTAACTAAATCTCCCTATGGATTTTCCTGTGGCATTAAAAAAACCCCAACTTTCTAGCAGTTTTGGTGGTTGCAGGAGTAGGCGATCAGAGCAGTCCTTCTCCATGTTCAAGCTAAGAGAATGTAAGCCCTCTGAAATTTTATAATCACCCATAGGTAAAATTAAATCCTTTTTTTCTATAATAGACAATATCAAAAGGAGAAAAATAACTTCTAAGCTCAGAAGGAATCACTCATATACCTGGATATAGGAAAGCTTTGAAAAATACAACAAACTTGCAGATTCCATTATAAAAAAGAAATCCGTATATAATTAAACTGTTCCCAGAAATCTAGTTTGTGAGAAAGAGAAGTTTATGTAAGAGGACAGGAGTCTCTGGAGGGATATTTCAGAATATCATAATGCTTACTCTTGTCACTGGCTATTAGGACCTGCAAAAGACATGGAATTAAAGTGGCTCCCATTTAGTCAGTTTTCCAGGGCAGATACAAAGAGTGTTGTAGAATGCCATCTGAAAATCTCACCTCTGTGGCATTCCAGCTATACACATCCCTTCTCTCTGAAATTGTCAGTTTCACATGGATAAACACAGACAGTTTGCCCAACACAGCATGCCTAACTCATTACTGCAGGATGAATGATACTGTGCGATTCTGCCTTGGGGCTGAGAGATGGAACAGATGACTTCTCCAAATTTGCTATATCCCAAGGAGTCTTTGTATCCCTAGGTTTCAAAAATTTTAAATCCCAAAGTAATGTTGATGCTGAAGGGGAAGTAAATTATTACAACCCTAGGAATGTGGGATATAACTCATGGCTGTGCAAAAGCATCATGGAATCTCTTCTATAACATAAAAAAACTGATTAATTTTTGGATACCCTGATTTGACCTCTCCTCACACAGCCTGTTCTCTTCCTCAAATCTGTACTATACTCCATTGTAAGACTAATTTTCCTTAAACTTTGTTTTCATTATATTGCTCTCTTGTTTACAACCACCAGTGACAATCTCTGATGGAATTTAGTCTGAATGCGCCTGACTAGCTTTTAAGATCTTTCTTAATCCCAGATGCCAATTAGATTGGTCTCCTCACTGTCCCAGGCCCTCACCTACTGCTCCTCTGTAGGATTCTCTTTACCTGAAATTTCCTTTCATTCATCCAGTTCCATATACTTAACATGCAGTTTTACCAAGGAGAGGAGAACGACACAAAGTCCCTGTCACCCAGAAACTCAAAGCCTAATGGGGGAGATAAACAATTAAGGGACTAAGATAAGTAGATATAAATATAGGGTGCTATGGGGGTAGATGATGGTGAAGTGGGAGGTGTGAAATCCTATTGTGGGAGCAGTGAAGGCTTTCCAGAGAAAGTACTGTCCAGTTACCAAACAATCTAGGAGGAGCTAGCCAGACGAGAGATGGGTGATATGGGAGGGTGAGGAGACTGATTCCCTCAGGGAGACTATTATTCTGCCATTTAAATCCATTCTTAAAGGTCCAGTTCAAGTGGTGTCTCCAAAAGGCGTTTTCACTGGTTTCTTGATTGATATAATGGGAAGGAGACAGCTTTCTTCTCTGTCTTATTTCACCTGTGAGGACCTTGGGGGCTCTCCTCTCTTTGGTTTTGGTGGCCAGCTGATAGGAAGATGGAGCCTGGGGAGAGGAGACACAGCTGCCTTTGGTTTGGGCCTAGTTTGCATGCTTCAGTCTGGTTCATCACTGACTTCACATAGAATACTACAGGCATAAACCTCGTTTTCTACTTGCTTGTTTATGCAGGAGAGGAGACACAGCTGCCTTTGGTTTGGGCCTAGTTTGCATGCTTCAGTCTGGTTCATCAGTGACTTCACATAGAATACTACAGGCATAAACCTCGTTTTCTACTTGCTTGTTTATGCATTTTTTTTCAGAAACCTCCCAGGGAGGAGTATCACAGATTTGGGGTGGTATTTGGGTGTCACTGAGTACCTAAGTCAAATACCATATACTAGCACTCCCCAAATTAACATCACACCAGTAATATTTCTCATTATTTCCCTGAAGCTCTCTTTGAGCTAGAAATCTAGAAGTAAAAGGTTCCTTAATCCTCTAGTGTCTTCTACGTGCCTTAAACTCTGTATTACCATTGCTCCTTCTCATTAAACACAGCTGCTATGCAGCTGTTGGCAGCAATCATAAGAGTTCAAGGCTAGCCTGTGGCCCAACACAAAGAACGGTTGTTCATTAAACATTTGCTCTATCGTGGTAAATGCAGAGCACGCGCTTGCAGGAGACGACTATAGAAAAAAAGACAGAACTGCATGTGAAGAAGGTGAGCAGGGCACCTTTTCAAGCCTTTTCTCAGGTGGCAAATGATAGATTATAAAAAGAGAGAATCCATTTTATTTCCAGAAAGTCTAAACAAAAGAAAGAACAAAACAGTTCTCATTTTCTCATTAGGGACATGAAATCAATTTCATTGTGCTTCAGGATATTCAGTTATTCTCTGCTCAAAGCTGAGGAGCTATGTCATTGCTTTTCTAAAGTTAATTGTTACACTTTGTCATTTGGTAATACAACCGCCCAATGCAGTGAAAATAGGAAGTTTATAATGTGAAGAATGCTGCACAGATCCACCGAAGAGTGCATCCCTGCATTTGTCAGCTGCACAAGCTCATTAGATTCTGGAATTACAGGCTTTTTTGTTAGAATTGGTGGTGCTCACTCATTTTATGTTGTAAACACATGGTTGAAACTTTCACTGTTTTTTGGACATGTCCGAATAATTATGTATCCATTAATTTGTTTAGAAAAATTGGTTTTACACAGTGGTCTACTATCAGCCTGTTCAAAAAACTTACTATATGATTCTCTCTAATTTAAGATGCAAAAGTTAGATAAGGCACATCTGTAAGTTTAAAGTAACACATCAGCCAACATATGTGACAGGAGCAAGAGTTGTGCCAAGCCCTTCTCTAGCTTGCAAGGTATAAACAATGATAACTCAAGAAAGTACCATCTGTTGGCTGGAATTATTTTGATGTCTGCTTTCCACATTTCTAATACAGGTTTCTCTTTAACATTAGTGCTTTTATATAGCTCTTAAGCTTGCAAGGTATAAACAATGATAACTCAAGAAAGTACCATCTGTTGGCTGGAATTATTTTGGTGTCTGCTTTCCACATTTCTAATACAGGTTTCTCTTTAACATTAGTGCTTTTATACAGCTCTTAGAATATCACTCTTCTTGGTGATACCTATTGGCGGCATTGAATTTTGAAATCTTTCCCCTCATTTTCTCTTATCCACTTCCTTAAATAATTAGGCTTATTGAATTCCCAAGTCTCCCCAGTATATCCATCCAGGTTCACTTAATCTGTTAGGCTCTTTGCTATAATGTCCTCATTTTCAAATTATACCCATTTATAAGACAAGCTCAAATGTTATAGAGAAACTCCATGCAATTGACTTTCATCCCTCTACCCACAGTTAATCTTTTACTCTTCTGAAACATATTGGCAATTTATTTCCCCATCTCTATGGTATTTGTCACTCTGTACCTTGCAGTATAGTTTTAGTGTTCATGTCTTATTTACATAAAAGACTTAAGGACTGACATTATATTAAATGTATCTTTATGTCACCTCTAATATCTTTTAAAGTCTTCTCCATCTACTATATTCTCAATTAAAATTTATTGAATAAATGATGGACAATAAAAAAAAATGGAATGATCTTTTTAGAGGCAAATAATAAGGCAAGCACCCAGTGGAGATTCCTGCCATTCTTTTTAAATCTATTCTTATTTTTAGTTTTAACTACTATAAGTATAATGCCCCTCAACTGATTTTCCACGATAGAGAGACAAGACATGAAAACGTTTAGTTGCCTTTCTTGACGGGTTTGCTCCTCAGTAGTTTCCATGGCACATTCCAGGGAATTCTGAAGAGACTGCAGCTGATTCAAGGTCTCCTTCAATAAAAATCGAGTAACAAATTGTTCCAAATTGGAGGCTTCTTGGTAGTCCTAAAGGTGACAAAACAAAGGCAATTAGAAGTCTGGTAGGGAAAAATAATCAGGAGTGATTTTCCCCTCATGGACCCATCAATCTCAGATTAATCCTACTGAGGGAGAGGTTAGAGAGGAGAAAAGATGTGTTGGGCTCTGGGGACTGCTGCAGAGCTCCATCCACCTACCAGAAGATGAATAAAAAGCTGCAGAAATGACTGGAATATTGATGACTATGCCATAATATATTATCTCATATATTTCCAACAAAATGCTGTCGTGTTTCAGCAATTGGCTTAATTCCCTCTTGATGTATTTATTATGCCTGATCCATATTATGCTGAAGCCAAAGGAAATTATATGTAGTTATTTTAAACTTTAGAAAATCTCAGGCTTGAAATACTTAAACAGTTTACTAAATCTGCCTTTGTTCCTCCCTCAGTAACTTTACCTGAAGCTTATTTGCAGCTGACCTCTAGCACAACACCTCATCCACAAGAGCACCATTCATTCAAACAGAGCCAGGCCTACAGGAGATCAATGCAGACTTAATGGCCGTACTTGCCAAGCTTAGTCAAGGTAGATGGGTGAGCTGTGGATGGTACCAGTGGCTCTTGTCCTCTAAAGTTTCAGGGAGAACAAAGAAAACCAGGTTGGCATTGAAATGGTGCCAGAACCACTCTTTCAGCTCATGGGCCCAGCCAACTAAATCTGCTTTTTTCTAGAGCCTTGAGTGGAAATGGTATATTCAAGTTCAGCCAAGAAAAGGATTTGTTTGGCTCTGTCCTTAAACAAAATGATTTTTCATGGTTGAAAATACAAAACTGAAAGGGATGATGGTGAGAAGATAATGCCATGAGTCATGATGTGCTGGAGAATTTTAGGGCATGTTTGTGAACCCAAACAAAATTTAGTTATTTAACCTTTCTGGATCTCAGCTTTCTCACAAATCAGAACAAGTAACTCTGACATACTTCCAACTCAAAACTATTCTGTGCTCGTAGCAGCTCTAAATTAGAAAATATTGGAGTGTGGCCTCCTGATATAAATTACTTTACATTTTTTTCTGTTAGCAGACAACCTAATGCCATAGAAAACCTTATCTCTTTCCTAATTTGAAATAATCAGAGGTTTCAATCATCAGTCTCTCTTTAAGCCCATTCTTTATAGGTGAACAAAACAGTAAATTTTCTTATCCACCATATCTAATGGTCTTATTTAAAAATTAAAGATTGTTAAATATGGATAATCAAAAATAAATAAATAAATAAATAAATAAATAAAATTCAAGGCCAAAAACATAAAATAAAAATTAAAAATTGTAATGTCCTTAAACTCCATTTAAGAAACTAACCATAAAACTAAACACTACATACTCATAATAATCATGAAGATTTTTGGTGAGTTAAATCAAGCTAAAAAATACACAAAATACTTAATTTCATAACTTGCTATTTATTGACAATAAAAACTTTAAATAATTATTTTCCAATGCATTTTTTTAAATCAAGGAAAGCTTTCCTTTGAGACAAAAAGAAAATGTTATGATAGAAGGAAAGGTGTGTTTGATTCCCCACTGTTATTTCCATTTCGCCAACACAGTTTTAAAATAAAATTTAGTAAAATGAAGACAAAGCATAATTGTATAGTCAGAGATTATGCCAACTATATTTGCATCTCAGTATACACTATGACTAATCTAAAGCAAATGATAAGAAGTTTTATGCCTATTTGTAGACAGCATTGAAAAGTGAAGGAAGCATACATTTACTGAGCAATGAAGCATAGTGTTGGCCTTATTTTTTTCTCATTTAAATGTTTAATATTTCTCAAGTCAGAACTACAGAAAGAAGTTTATGTTCTCTTTCTTTTTGTTTTGTTTTGTTTTGTCTTCCTTTTAGTTATCCAATTTAAGCACTCTGGTCATTGCAATTTGGTTTTAGCCTCTTGGACACAAAGGTCATGTCTTAGACTTCTATATCCCTCCTGGTGTCCAGATTAGGTACTCATTCAGTACCTGATTGTTTGCAGATAAACTCTTAACCCTAAGAATTTATTGCATTTGCTACTATGGTCTTTCATACCTGTGTAAAGATTTTAGTGATGTTAAAGTTAGATATTTAAGGAAAATTAAAGTCAGAAAACTGGCTATCCCATCATTCCTCCATTGTAGCAAATCAGGAAATTATTATGCTGACACTTCTCACTGTGATGAAAGTTTGCTATCCCCACTAGTGACTCTCCAGATAATATTAAGAAATGACACAAAACAGTTGGTTGACATTCTTAACATAAATATTGATGCGTTGGCATTGAGAGGGGTGATGGGTGGGCTTAAGGCTTTGGGGGATTAAGTTTTTTGAGTCAATTATGAAGATGTGCTGTTATGTGCTGCCCCTTGGTGATAAGGAGAAAAAAAGAACTTGTTTTCTAATAGTATACCCACTTATGCTTCCAGACTCAGCTCATGGCATCGTCTCTGTACAGCCCTTCCTCCCCCTGAAACACCACTTCACGTCGCAGGATTAAGCTCACTTCCTTTCCTTCTGTGTGTTCCTGTGACATCTTTTCCCTATGCCTTTTTTAAGGCATAGAATCTACCACTTCATATTTCTCTCTGTTGTTTGCTTGTCTATCTCCCCCATTTTTAGGCCAGCTCTTTAAGAGTAGGAATTATGTCTTATTCATCTCTGCTTCCAGAATGCCCAGAACAAAGCTGCTCACAGCAGCTGCCCAGTAAACATTTAAAGAGCATGTGAGGAACAGGGTACCAAATGGAGAGGAAGATGCCAGAGGGAGCATCTGGGCTCTGGATACTGCTCATGTACTTCTCCTGTCACCAGCTGCCTCCCCCTGCCGCTAGCCCTTGCTGCCTGTAAACACTGCTGCCCAGCTAGCCTGGTCACGTGGGCTCCTCAATAAAGGGAAATGTCTTTGTTCTTAAAAGACTGTTTGCCCTCATTTCATTTTCTGGACCATTTGTTAGTCTTCTTCCCTTCCCTATTCTGGATCCCAAGGTTTGAGACTGCAGACCCAGGTGGCACAGATCCAATCTCCCTTCCCTTCTCTCAGATACGCAGCAGATGTTCCTTTGGAAGGCAGTGGCAAAAGAAGCAGATGGAAAATTAAACAGATAACAAGCTGGAAAATGTCAAAGCCTGGCCCTTTTTATTCTCAACAAATGTGTTGATTATGAAGGTACAAAAAGGGATCTTTGCATTCCTAACTCCCCAGAAGACTGATATGTCGACATAAGGCATGTGTTCCTTTGGACAAAACCTGGAATTCGAAAGACTGGCAGAAAGAACTTCTACTGTCTAGTAAAGCAGTGGGGAAAAAATTTAAAAAGTTCAGATGATACTCAATATCCAGATTCTGCCTCTCTTGTTCAAACATAGTTTAGTCCTCCATATCTACTAGAAAGGATATAGGCAAATAAAAGCTAAAACTACATTTCTCAGATCCCAGTAATGTTTGCTCAGGTCATTGATAATTGTCAGTTACATGAATTATTAAGTGGAAATTGTGAACAAAGTAATATTAATACTTCTATTTTTGCCTTTAGAAAGCCAGAAGGCAAACATTTCAATCCATGGTTTGTTTTTTTGTTTTTTGTTTTTTCTTTTTTATAGAGCTAGAACAGGGCTAGCTTTCATTCAAGTCAAAAATCCTAGCATTAGAAGCATAGTGAGTTAAAAATCAGGCTTCGTAGGGGACTGCTTGCACATATGAAGTCTCAGATCATTTCTCACTAAGCAAGCTCGGCCCATCTGGTTGACGCAAGAGTGGAGACCTCAGTTATTAACTCACTATGAATCATCTGAGTTAATTAGGAAAATCAGAGCATCAGTCTTCCCTGCTTGTGTTTGTCCTATTTGAAAATTAATCAAGTCAGTGACATCTAGTCTCAGTGTCTTCTTGTTTATGGGGTCACAGATATAATCACATTTAGCAGGAGGTACTTCTTCTGACTGCCTTGTGATCTAAGCCCCTGCAGCTCTCCCCATTCCTGTGTGAGACATCTGTGCCCACTTTTTTAACAAGAAAAAAAATCACTTTACAAAGATGAGGTTGTTTTTTTCTCTTTTTCTACTCTTCCCAAAACTGTTACCTTTTTTATACTAACTGGTTTACACACATAATCTATGTCCTACTTCTTTTAAATATTCCCAGGCTTTCATTTTAAATACTGCCACGTTTTTTTTTCAAATTGGGAAAACACTATATCAAATTTAAACCTTAGAAAAATAAAGAACTTGTCCTTAATTAAGTGTCTTAAAAGTGAAAGAAGGTTAATCTTGATATATCTTTGGAAATCTTAGATAGCAAAACATAAGATTAGAATAATTTTAAACTGCAGATTCCCAAGGCTTAAGGAACTTATATATTCTCAGGTTAGTGAAAGAGAAGATAAATATAATTTTGGAATAAAATATTATTAAACAACCAATACATTAAAATATTTTCTAAGCCCTATATTAACCAGATATTCTGTAGCTTGAAATTGGAAAATAGAGATGAATTATATTATTTATGACCTTTACATTGAGAAACTCCATTGTAAAGGGCTAATCCTAGAGTTGGTAGGGTTTTACTTCATGTAACCCCCTTCCTCTGGCTTCTTCTATTGCTCTATCTCACATGAGAAGACCCTAACAAGAACATATGACCCCTTGGATGTCTTAGCCTGAAGAACAATCCCATTCTGGTGGGAAGTAATCTTCTTCAAACAAGTAGAATTTTAGGGAAATGCACATGGGTTCATACCTGTGTTTGGATGGGGACATTTACAGAGTCAGTCCAAACCTGGAGATTAACAGCTAACAGATGAAGACCAAGGTCACATTCATAGGCGTCTAATAATGTATAGTGTAGTGGTTAAGAATTTGCGTTTGAAGATAGTTGCATTGAAGTTCTAACCCGTACTTGTGCCACTTGACAGCTTTGTGAACTTGAAAAAGTTTCAACCTTTCTAAATCCCTATTTCCTTAACTGTGGATAAGAGCAGTGATAAGCTTGTTGTGAGGATTAATGAAATACAGCATGTAAAGCACACAGTATGGCATCTAGCTCATAGTTTTTGATGAATGTTCTTACTGCTATTAATCCACTGGAGAAGGGATATTACAAAGTGTAATGGACAGATCATTGGCTCCAAATTCACAAGACCTGGGTTTGTCTGCAGTGATTATAGTTCACTTCAAAATTATTGCTAGGATAAATGTATAGTTGGTATCTTGCATTTAGTAGTCTTTCCATAAATATTAATTTTCCTGAGTTCTTTTCATATATATCTTCTACTACATACCTGATACCTGGCTTTTTAAAAAGTGTGTACCTTTTATATATATTCATTACCATATGGAAGCTGTGACCTAGAGAATTCAGTCTTTGAGGAATGTCAGGTTTGAAATGTAGAGTTCAACTGCAAAATTACTCAAAAGTGTTTCCATTTTTGACTTGTTTCTTATCAAGGATCATTCTTGGGATACAATTTATAAACCTAAATAACACTTGTTACATTCCTCTATATCTCCTCTGAATTCTCACAGCCATATCCTCCTGCAGAGCATCTCATTTTCTAGAATCTTTCCAAAATTTTTTCTCACACTCTGATTTTACTCCTCTTTCTCCCTTTCTCTCCCAGATATTTATATGTATATTGGCTAAGATTTCTTCTCTTCTGCTCAAACCAGTATGAGTCTGGTCTTATTCATCTAGGTCCATTCCCTTGTTCTACATCACGGAAATGTAGAAACCAGAAAAATGGTTTAGAATTCTGTGGATCACAGCTTCAATATGGTAAAAAAAAATATGTACGTTAAAGGTGCACATTTTTTTAAAAGCAAGGTAGCAGATGTGCAGTAGAAAATATATATGAAAATAACTCAAGAAAATTAATAGGAGGGTTTGGGGAAGATGGCCATATTGGTGGCATAGTCTCTGAAACTTGGAATCTTCACAAAAAAACAGACAGAAAAACTAGATAAAAGCAACAACAAAAAAACCCCTAGAATAGGCAACAAATAGAGCAAAACTAGATGACAAGGTACTATTGTTAAATTATAAGAGGGTAAGGACAAATCACTGCCAGTCACAAGACCAGCATAGCATGGTTTTGCTGGCTGTGCAGGCAGAAACAAATGGAAGCAAAGCGATAAGTAACAAACCTGAGAACAAACGAGCTCCAAAGTGGCCAACAAATATTCACCAGAATAACAGTGGCCAGTTGGAGAATTGAAACAGGGAGGTGTTTTACCCAAAAGCAGCTGAGTACAAAAATGAGAGAGCACAAAAATCCGAGTGAGGCCCCAAGGGCTGGAACCCCATAGCCCCTGTGAACTCTTGAAATCAATCATCCCAACACTACGTCAGGAGGGACCTGCACTGAGGAGAATCTGCTGGGAGTGGAATCAAAACTGAGCAGGACACAGTCAGAGAGACAAAGCAAAGAAGACTCAGATAAAAAGTAGGGAAGAAAAACAAAGCCAGGAAATATCACAAGGAAAACCACCATATTTTTTAATACTACAAGACAACTACCTAAGAGGAAGTTCTATGAAGTTAGAATACAGCCTCCTTTGAAAAATCCATAAAAATTATTATTTTTTAAAAAAATCAGCAACAAAAAATTATTAGTATCAAACTCTATACAATGTTATAAGAAGAAGGAAAATGAGCAGCAGAATAACATCCCTGTAGACAATAAAAGCAGACTGAAAAGACAAGCTCACCAAACAGACTGAAGTGTAACCAAGTATTTAAAAATAAGCTAAGAGCTATTTTAAAATTTTTTTTTTTTTGTCTTTTTTCCGTGTCCGGCAACGGATCGCAACCCTCAGTGTTGCCCCCGTACCGGACCGGGACCGGCAACGGGATCGCAAGCCTCGGTGCTGCTCCTGCGCCTCGCTCAGCCAGTGAGCGGGAACCGGTCTGTATGTGGGATCCGAACCCTCGGGCGGGAGTGCCGCTGCGCTTCCCAAATGGCGCACTATCCAGTGCGCCACCGGGCCGGCCCATTTTAAAAATTTTTAAGAAATAAAATAACAGCATAAATCAGAGTTAGATTAACTCAGAGATGAGGTGATAGAATTCAGAAAAAAATCAGAAACAGAAAAAAATATAGTATTTCAGAAATTAAGTCCAAATGAAAAGGAACACAAGAACGAACACAACCCATAATACCTTAATAAGAGAAGATGAAAAGAGGAAAACTTTAAAAATCAAAAATAGTACAGAAAATAAACAGAAGGGATTTCAGAGGAAATGACAAATAGTGAAGATAGGCAAAGAATATCCAACACACTGAAAAGAATTCCTACAGAAGGGAGAGAGCAAACAATAGAATCTATTGTTCAAGAATATTTTCCTGAATAAAAATATTTGATATTAAACATTGAAAGCATACCACATATATGAAAACATCAATTCAGAACAAAGTAAAATTACTGGACTTTAAAGGACAAAGCAAAAATTCTTTATGCACTTAGATATAAAGAGCAAATGACTTATGAGATAAAAAACAAAACAAAACGAAAACTAGATTATCACAAGACTTTCCAAAAGCAACACTTCTATTCGAGAAGAAAGCGTAGTAATATATTTGAAATATTTAAAAACAGAAAGCAGAGGTAAGGATTTTATATAGGGAAAAATTGACTTTTAAGTATAAAAGGCCCTCCACAATTGTCAACATGCAGGAACTCAGATAATATTGTTTCCGTGAGCCTTTCCTCAGGAATTTGTTAGAGAATGAGCTGCAGATAGCCAAAACAACTAGAGAGACTTCAACACGAAGCCCCACGATCTGGGCCAGGCACTGACAAACTTTTCTTGAGAGGCCTGAATTGTAAATATTTTAGACCTTGTGAACAAGAGGCCACATATCTTGCTGTTGTAGCATAAGAGCTGCCATAGATAATTCTTATATGAATGAGTCTGGCTGTGTTCACAGACCATATAAAATAGATGGATGGCAGAATTTGGTCAACAGCTGGAGTTTGCTGACACCCAGTGTAGGCATTGAGCATCAAATGCTGTCTACACACACACACACACGCACAAATATATAAAAAGCGACAACCAGGTAGTATGTGATTATGTGATTCCTGATGGGAAAAACACTACCAGGAATAGTCTTGTCAAATAAGCCTCTGAATTCAGCTGACAATTTGCAGCACAAAACAGAGTTCAGAAGAACAGGCTGAATTGTGCCATGAGTAGGCAACCAGCAAAGTCTAAGCGTCTAGTACCTCTCTGGGTTCTGCAACAGAAAATTATAAAAATAAATAAATAGAAAGGATCAAGGGGTAACCTGTAAATTAAAAGAGATTAAACAGACATAAAAATGGGCACAGCTAAACTATAGTTTCTAGGGCTGAGCATCTGTATGATAAAACCATAATAAAATGCAAAGAAGGGATTCCTGGGGGGATCAGTTTTGTAGTTATTTTCAGAGGAGGGATCATAATTGAGATAGACACGTGGAAGGGCTTCTGGGGTGACTGGTAGGTTTGGTTTATTGATCTGTGTGGTGGTTTCAAGACTGTTTTCTTTATAATCATTCAGTTCTACATTTGATTTGTGTGGCTTTTCTCCTTTTATTTTACACTAAAAGGTTTAAGATATGAGTAGGAATGAGTCTGGTAGAAATATACTATCCTCATATGTTGAGAAGCTGTGGGAGTAGACAGATATGGGCTGTAAAATACAGGACTCTTTGGCAGGCACTAGGACAAAGTAATCTGCAAACACTTCCAAATTAGTAATTTTTATCACCTCTCATATACTATCTCAACTGCTAGCCTGCATTTTTTCTGGAGTGTAACATAGAACCAAATGTTACATTTTTCAGTATGAACAGCAGAGAGCCATATTCATACATAAATTAGACTCAACTCATGTTTGCTGATATTGGTAATAAAATACCAATATTTCTTCCCCATAAATAATCTCTTTTCACCTTACTGATCACATACTTTTCTTTGAATAACAGTTTTTAAGCTTGTAGAATAGATATAAGACACAGTTCAAGTAAATAATATCCCAAGGGTAATAGTCACTTGTAATTTGACTCCTACTAAACAGTGTGTGTCAGATGAATAGTTCTATTTTAATCACAGTCCTCTAATATGTTAAGTTAATATGCCTAAATTTCTGAATTTATCAGAGACATATACATTTTCAAAACATCATATACGATCTCTCTGCTTTCATCTAAATAAATTATGTGCTAGAAGAAGTAATTGGGTATTAAAATATTATGAGCATTTCTAAACAGCATAGTGTATGGGAATTGGTAGCTACTTAGTAAATCTATAAACACGGACACATTTCTGGAATTAATTTGCCCTTGTGGCCCACTTATGAATAAAACACCAGTAATATTAAAATATACCAGTAATTTTTTATTCAGAAAGAAAATAAGCCTGGGAATAGAAAACTTCCTCAGAATAACAAATCGCAAAGAATTTTTTTTCCAGTGAGACATTAAAAAGAACAAAACAGTATACTTCATCAAATATAAAATGCCATTAATTATAAGATGCACCATTATTCTGATATTTTATATACCACTAAAACATAAAATATTGCCAATTAATTTTTATGCACCATCAATTGCAAGATGCATTGCAATTTCATAGATATTAAAAAGAGAAAAAAATGCATCTTAGAATTAATGAAATATGATGTGTTATTTATTACATTTCAATATGGCCATGATTGATAGTAAGGGGTGTGGATGATCTCTTTGTGCCTGTAACTTCATTGCATTCTGTATTGCACATGTGGAAATCTGAAATTTTATACTGAAAGATAGCATTCACCACTTCTCAAACATGTTCAAGAAAATGACTGGACAACATAAGAAGAGACTGGCTGTCGCCTGAGATCACAGCCTGGGCTTGCCTTTCTTAGCACTGGCCTATTTTAAGTGTATATGGATAGGCTTGGAAACTAGTTGAAATCTTAATGAGCATCTTGAAGAATAAGTCAAGTGGTCATGGTGGAAGGGATTCTATGGTATTAGCTAGCTAAAACAAATGCAGCCTGCTAACACACAGACACACACACACACACACAGACACACACACACAGACACACACACACACACACACACACACACCCTGGGTGGATTACAAGAAATAAAGACCTCCAAATTCCCAGGTGATTAAAAATACATGGGGAACATATGTAAGGGAAAAATGAATTATACAAATCTACCTGTATTCTCCTTTCTCAAAAAGTCTTCTAGATGTCTATACAGACTACTTAAAATTGGTTCTGAATATCTTACTTGCAAACCAATAAATTGGAAAGTAATATTAATAATAAACAAAATTCCTGGAAGTTCCACTTTTAAAAGGAGCATTTTAGGATATTTAACTAATCAATAAGATTAGTTAAATATCCTAAAATGCTCCTTTTATAGAAATGCACTATGAAGGGTAGATAAAGTTTGACAAATACTATTTTCAATGCACAGCAGTGCTCCTAAGAAAGTAAGAGAAGACTAAGAGTGTCAAAAACGAACAGGAAACAAAAACACAGATGCTCAATAGCATAAATTAAAAATAAAAAATCAGTACCCAGATGCAATATAGTAAAATTTTAGTGAATAGAAATACTAACTAATATATGTTATGCTTTCTCTTCCTTCTTGAGGAATCTACAGCTGAAACAACAAGCATGACTTCTTGTTCCATCTCCCTCTGAACATGGGTCAACCATGCAGCCTTGCTCTTCTATCTGCCTTCAGGCATGGGCAGTTCTAACCTAGCCTCTGTTAGAGTTCTCCACACAAGTACGTGGTGATTCAGTCCCAATGTTGTTTAAACTCCAGGGTGCAAGTGCTAAATCCTCTGCATGGGCCCCGTGGAGCACTCCACTAAATTGGCCTAAGATAAAGGGAAATCACAATTGCCCAACGCTGCACAATGCCACACTCTACAAGTAATTCTTCACAGGCTATATTGGACTTTCCCCTGCTCCTTCTTGAAGTTTCTATTTCTGTACTTTGCCAAAATTTTTTCTATTATGTATTTTGATTTTTCCTTATTGATTCATAGGATTTCTTTAAATGTTCTTAACATCAGTTCTTGATAATTGAATTTTATAAATATGTTCTCTTGGTTTGTTGTTTTCTTCAAAGTGCTGTCTTTTGATGTACAGATGTTCTTGAACTTAAAGAAGTAAAAGTTATAAATCACACCATATTATTAAGATATACGTTGTATTTTGTATCTTGTTTAAGAAATCTTTCTACACTCCAAAGTTATTAAACTATTTCCAGTACAGGCATATTGCAGGTTTTGTTCCAGACCACTGCAATAAAGTGAATATCATAATAAAGTGAGTCACATGAATTTTTTGGTTGACATTAATGGTTGCTGACTGATCAGGACAGTGGTTGCTAAAGGCTCAGGTGTCTGTGGCAATTGCTTAAAATAAGACAACAATGACATTTGCTGCATCGATTGACTCTTCCCATCACAAAAGATTTCTCTGTAGCATGTGATGCTGTTTGAATAGCATTTTATCCACAGGAGAACCTCTTTCAAAATTGGAGTCAACCCTCTCACACCCTGTCCCTGCTTTACCAACTAATTTTATGTCATATTCTGTTTTACTCTTTTTCTCTGAAGACTCTGGAGTTTTATGAGGAAAAGCAGCCATGGCCAAACAGACCCCTTTTGGGTTTCCTGCTCTTCTACTTAAAACCTCAAGAGTCAAATGATTTCATTTCTAATTGTTGGCTCGTCTCTTGAGCTCAGTAACTCATTTGAGAAACAAAAATATAGACTAAGATTTACCTGTTTAAATAGATGATCTCAAATTTTCTCGCATCCACTTGGTATTTTAAACAGACTTCTAAATTCTCTTTTAGTCTCATTTACGTAATTTTTTCACAAAATTTTATGGTAAAATTTTATGCTACTTTCTTAAAAGAAAAAAAATCTCTCCATCTTCTTGAAAAGGCTTACATACTTTGATTTACAATGTAAATTTGTTATCTTGCTTTTTTTAAGGCAGGGTGAGGCCTCACCAGTAAGTCTTTTTGAACATCAATAAAAAATAAATAAATAAATAAATATAAATAAATAAAATAAATAAATCCTTGTTTGTTCTTGTTGTTTATGTCTGCATATATGCGTGCGTAAGCTGTATGTCATGTCTATATGTTCATGTCTGTTTATGTAAGGTACCTAATTGGCTTTTAATTAATGCGCGCTCATTAAATAAATAAGTATTTTTTCAAGTTCATGTGACTTAAATTTTCTAAAGTTTTGATAAATATATTTTCAAAATTTGATTTAAACCTTTTACCTAAAATTGTCTCTAGGTCATTGTGTCTCTTTGTTATCTCAGCTCTGCCTCCTGGCCATGCTGGGAGAAACAATATCTTTTAGATATGTAAGAAAGCATCTGGTACAGTGTATTTTTGTTCTAGAGTAAAATGACTGGCTATTTAAAAAACAAAAAGTATAGAACAAAAACAGAATGTCTGAGTAAGTCTTGATAATGGTTTAGGTAAATTAGTTTGTTTAAAAGGTTTTACAGCAAAAAAAAAGGGGGGGGGGAGAGAGAAAGAGACACTTGAGTGCTCTTACTACAAAATCGTAAAAGGTTTTTCTTTGTCTTTTAGATAACTGGCCTAGGGATCTTATTTCATGTTTTATCTTGATAAGTTCTTGTGCTCTTTGCCTTTCAAACCCTTTGTCAGTTTGATTTTATTCAATTAAATGTTCTAAGCCTTTTGTTATTTAACACAGCTTTCCAACATTAAATTCTGAAACTTTAGGATAACTTTGGGAAATTCCAAGGGCCCTGGAGTTTCTCAAAGGTTATCTAAAAGATGTATCAAAACTAATTGGCTTATTTAATAAATTTGACTATGTGGGAAAGCATTATTAATACTGAAGGTGTTATGGATATGTGTTCCAACATTTTTTAATAGGTACAGTTTCCTGACAAACTAAGTTTATAGCTTTAAACTGAAGTTCCAAAATTTTAATAAAAAAAACTAATGGGTTTGTGAAATTGTTCACAGAGGTCAAAACAACAAAAGTTAATTAATAAATTAATTAAAAATGTTATAGGTTTTTGCAATATCCTTATTTCAAAACAAATCCTAACTCTCTCTCTCCTTTGTTCCATTTGGCTTCCTGGAACCAGAAAGAAATAAAAGTAACAACTAACCATTCTCGCCTCTTAGGTGGAGAGCCTAATATTTATGAAAAGCCTCATTTTTTCACAACCTTTTAATTTTTCAGCTTCCACTGAGAAAATGCCTTTATGTTTCTCTTCTCCTAATGTTCCTCCTATTAAACATTGTCTTTCTACAGGTTATAGAACGTTGTTAACCGATTCTCCTAGAATTACAGATGCTCAATCTGGTGCTGGCAAGCCAACTACCCATTCACCAACCATTAGTCGAGATCCTTGGACTTTATCTTTTGTTTTCTTTAGCAAATTTTAATGATTCCCATTTAAGCACTATGCCATCAATTTTTTTACCTTCTTCTATTCCAACATGTTTACAGAAAGAAGCTCATGCACGGGACGGAGTCTCTTCTTGAGCAGGTTTCCCCAATTGGTTTAATTGTGGTTTTAAAAATAAAACTGTTGCATTTTATTATAACAATTATATTTAACAGGTATGTGATTTGTCTATTTCTAGCCCTGGTAATGATTATAGAAATTATTTAAATAATAATACTACAAAATTTAATTAAAACAATAATATTTTGCCCAAGCCAGATCCTATTCATTATTGGTATACTCCTGGATGGGCTACACCTATTTGGATAAATAATAACACCAGAGCAACTCCACAAATTCGCTCAACAATTGGTAAACAAACATTTTGGTAAGCTTTGTGATTGCAAAGGGGGCATTATTAGTCCTCCCTCACCGTATATAGCTGTTGTTGATTGTGGAGCACGTTTGGCTTATCTGGCTCCAACCTCTCCTGCCTATAGTTGCATAGATAAGCCACAATTCGCACCCGCTGACAGTGATGGCCCTAAGCCTTGTCCCTGTCAATCTTTTGTTGAAACATTACATAGTACTTGTTATGGTTCATATCAATTGTGTATTTCAGATAATCTGACATATTTTACTGCTATTTTAACTAGAAATTATGAAGGAACATTTGAAGGGGATCTTGCTGACCCTCCATCTGCAGTGGGGCTTGCTTCTAATAAATATGCCCAAGCTCCCTGTTTGGGACCCGTAGGAAAGCCTGTATGCTAGTCCATTACTCCCTCTATCTATATGTCTGA
>NW_007729035.1:282107-282543 GCF_000696425.1 Galeopterus variegatus
TGGGGCTTGCTTCTAATAAATATGCCCAAGCTCCCTGTTTGGGACCTGTAGGGGAAAGCCTGTATGCTGGTCTATTACCCCCTCGGTCCATATGTCTGATGGAGGTGGACCACAAGATCAAACCAGAACCCTTAAGGTGGAAAAGAAAAAAATACAGGAAATGCATGATACCCTATTTCCTCAACTTACCTATCATCCATTAGCTTTGCCAGAAAATTGAGATAAATTAAATCTAGATCCTCAGACCTCTTATCTTCTTGATGTTACTTATAAATTGCTTAATACAAGTAATCCTGATCTTGCTCAGGACTGCTGGCTATGCTTGGTCATAGGACGACCTATACTTGTAGCTTTTCCATATTTATCCCTTAATTACTTGACCAATGGTCAGTGTTCTTTAACTACTCCCTTGCAAGTACAGCCCTTGCAGTTTTAT
>NW_007729035.1:283137-289690 GCF_000696425.1 Galeopterus variegatus
TACCCAACTGCCCACTAACTGGACAGGATTATGTGTTTTGGCTCTTCTTCTCCCCGATGTTGATGTTATACCGGGAACTGAGCCTGTACCCGTTCCTACTTTTGAACACAAAGCAGGAAGAGTAAAAAGAGCTGTACAGTTTATTCCTTTACTCGCTGGACTAGGAATTATTGCCGCTGTAGCTACTGGAACTGCCGGTCTTACACATTCTATATCCCAATATACCAAATTGTCTAAACAATTAATTTCAGATGTACAGACTCTTTCTCAGACTATTCAGGATTTACAAGATCAATTAGATTCTTTGGCAGAAGTGGTTTTACAATATTCTCAATCCTTTGTTGTCGTTTCTACAATGTTTGCAGCATCTTCACCAGGAATAGATTCCATCTCAAGAAATCACTTTCTTTTTCTCATCCATAAAGAGCAACTTCTCATCTGTTAAAGTTTTATCATGAGATTGCAGCAATTCAGTCACATCTTCAGTCTCCATTCTTATTTCTAGTTTTGCTGCCATATCCACAACATATGCAGTTACTTCCTTCACTGAAGTTTTGAACCTCTCAAAGGCATCCATGACAGTTGGAATAAATTTCTTCCAAACTCCTGCTACTGTTGGTATTTTGACATCCTCCCATGAATCATAAATATTTTTAATGGCTTCTACAATGGTGAATCTTTTCCATAATGTTTTCAATTTACTTTGCTCAGATCCATCAGAGGAATCACTATCTATGGCACCTACAGCCTTACAAGACATATTTCTTTTAAATAAGAAAACTTGAAAGTCGATATTCCTCCATGATCCATGGGCTGCAGAATGGATGTTGTGTTAACAAGTATGGCACCTACACTCATCTCCTTGAATATCTTCATAAGAGCTCTTATGGGGTGACCATTTACATTGTCAATGAGCAGTAATAAAAGACATCTTTTTTTCTGAGGAGTAGGTTGCAACAGTGGGTTTAAAATATTCAGTAAACCATGTTGTAACCAGATATGCTGTCATTCAGGCTTTGTCGTACCATTTATAAAGCACAGGCAAAGTTGATTTAGCATAATTCTTAAGGGCCTTAGGATTTTCAGAATGTTAAATGAACACTGGCTTCAACTTAAAGTCACCAGCTGCATTAGCCCCTAACAAGAGAGTGAGCCTGTCCTTTGAAGTTGTGAAGCCAGACATTGACTTCGCTGTAGCTATGAAAGTCCTAGATGGCACCTTCTTCCAATAAAAGGCTGTTTCATCCACACTGGAAATCTATTATTTAGTGTAACTACCATCATCAATCATCTTAGCTGGACCTTCTGGAAAACTTGCTGCAGCTTCTACACCCACACTTGCTGCTTCACCTTGCACTTTTATTATGGAAACAGCTTCTTTCCTTGAACCTCATGAACCAACCTCTGACAGCTTCAAACTTTTCTTCTGCAGCTTCCTCACCTCTCTCAGCCTTCGCAGAACTAAAGAGAGTTGGGGCCTTGCTCTAGGCTTTGACTTAAGGGAGTGCTGTGGCTGGTTTGATCTATCCAGACCACTAAAACTTTCCTCACATCATTAGTAAGGCTGTTTCTCTTTCTTATTGTTCATGTGTTCACTGGAGCAGCACTTTTAATTTCCTTTAAGAACTTTTCCTCTGCATTCCTAAGTTGGCTAACTGTTTGGCACAAGAGGCCTACATTTCAGCCTATCTCAGCTTTCCACATGCCTTCCTCACTGAGCTTAACCATTTCTAGCTTTTGACTTAGAGTGAGAGACGTGCGACTCTTCCTTTCACTTGAGTGCTTAGAGGCCATTGTAAGGTTATTAACTGGCCTAATTTCAAATACTGCTGTGTCTCAGGGAATAGGGAGGTCCAAGGACAGAAAGATAGGAGAACAGCTGGTCAGTGGAGGTGTCAGAACATACAAAACATTCATCGACTAAGTTTGCCATCTTACATGGGCACGGTTTGTGACACCCCAACACAATTATAATAGAACCATCAGAGATCACTGATCACACATCACCACAGCAGATATAATACTACTAATAAAAAGGTTTAAAATATTGCAAGAATTACCAAAATGTGATACAAAGAAGCAAAGTGAGCATATGCTTATTGGAAAAATAGTGCCAATAGACTTGCTTAATGCAGAGTTGACATAAACCTTCAATTTGAAAGAATTGCAGTTATCTGTGAAGTGAGGTGAAAAGAAGCAATGAAATGAGGTCTGCCTGTATACTAAGATTCTTAAATATTTACACTTCACATTTGTCTTACATTGAACCGGGATTGATTTTTGTGTATGGAGTGAGAATTTAACTCTTTTGTTTTCATATAGAGAAGCCATTTTTCCAGCACCATTTATTGAGCAGTCCAACATTTATTTTGGCACTGATCGGTCACGTCAACTCTTTCAGAAGTTAGGTTTCTATACATTTTATAACTATTGTTGGTTGTAAAATATGTTTCTTATATTTGTTTTTTTCTGCTAAACTTTCTTATTAATTCCTCTGGAACTTTGATTAGAGGTACATAGGACCTTTTCACTCAGTCTTCCGTGTCTCTTAACCTCCTTTACATTTTGTAGATCTTTCCTTCTCTGAGTTGCATTCTGTGTGATATTTTCAGTTCTGGTTTCCAGTTCACTTATTCTCTTTTCTACTGTATTTAACCTACTGTTAAACTAGTCTCCTGAGTTTTAATTTCTTTCTTTCTTTCTTTCTTTTTTAAAGATGACCAGTAAGGGGATCTTAACCCTTGACTTGGTGCTGTCAGCACCATGCTCACCCAGTGAGCTAAACGGCCATCCCTATGTGGGATCCGAACCCGGGGCCTTGATGTTATCAGCAGCACACTCTCCCAAGTGAGCCACAGGCCGGCCACAATCCAGTTTTAGAACAATTATATTTTTTACATTTTTGTTGCTTATTTGTATTTTTTAACTTATAATAAGCACATTGTTACTTTAAAAGTAAAGGTTATTTATATTTTTAAATTAAATTTTAACATAGCTTTATCTATAGAAAAACATGTCATATCTTTCAGCTACTTTAGTCTGTAATTATTGGTTTATTATGATAAAAATCAGCAGATATTTTAAGTGGTTACTAAAACTATTGTTTTTATTTGTTGATTTTTTTTTCCTATGGAACTATTATTACTTACTCATGAACAAAAAGTCAAAACTTACCTATTAGCTATAGGTAACATACTAATAATATATATTAGGCTGGTTACTTAATCTCCTATGCCAAGTTTGTGAGGTCCAAATAAAGTAATCCATAGAAAGTACTTAGCAACTTCTGTTTATGGCAGATTGGGGGAACAGATTCTTGAATAATGCTCTTGCTGAGACAAACTAAAAATGATGGATGAAATATATTTTTAAAATTCCTAAATGTATTAGTGACCTGGTAGAAAAGTTAAGACTCCTCAAAGGCCAACATTTAAGTGAAAGAGGGAACTCAAAAAAATAAGTACTGCAGGGAAACTGGCTTTAATTCAATGTACTTAAACTTTAGTTTTTAATCCTTTCAGAACCAGGGCAAGAGAAAAAGCCTAGCCATCTGCACTCCTCCCCAATAAAACTGGATTGTGGTGGTAGTTGCACAGCTGTATAAATCTACAAATGCTGGTGAGGATACAGAGAAAGAGGAACCCTCCTACACTGTGGGTGGGACTGTAAATTAGTGCAGCCATTATGGAAAACAGTATGGAGGTTCCTCAAAGAACTACAGATAGAACTTCCATATCCAGCAATCCCACTGCTGGGCATACACCCAAAGGAATGGAAATCATCATGTCGAAGGGAAACCTGCACTCCCATGTTTATCACAGCTCTATTTACAATAGCCAATAGTTGTAACTGACCTAAATGTCCTTCTATGGACAACTGGATAAGGAAAATGTGGTATATATACACAACGGAACACTACTCTGCCATGAAAAAGAATGAAATACTGCCATTTGCAGCAACATGGATGAACTTAGAAAAAATTATGTTAAGTGAAATAAGCCACATTTGCAGCAACATGGATGAACTTAGAAAAAATTATGTTAAGTGAAATAAGCCAGGCACAATAAAACACAAAAACTGCATGTCTTCACACTAAGTGGAAGCTAAAAAAGATAAAATGAAAATAAATGTATAAAAAGAAAGAAAAATACAACAATCACAATAATTCATTGAACTTTCAAAAGGAGAGAAGAGAACTGAGACTACCAGAGATGGAAAGTGGGGAGGAGCAGGATGGTTAATGAGAAACTGGTAAAGGGCCACAAGAAATAATTACATTGTGTATGTTGAATATACTAATTATTCTGATTTTAGTATCACATATTGTACACAGGTGTTGATATTCAATGCTATACCCCACAGATATGTACAATCAATTGTGTTTCAATAAATTTTAAAAAATACTAAAAATTATTTAATCGAACCCTTACAATTGGTGAGTTTTATGGTACATAAATTATACCTCAATAAAGCTACTAAAATACCCATAATTTGTTGCTTATTTTCCAAAAACAACTATATGTATATTTTTAATCAGGTATTTGCACTTAAAAATACATGCACTTTTCCATGTTCATTGTATTCATATACAACATAGTTTTTAATGGTCAAAGGTACATTCATTTGTATTCATAATTTGTTCCTCCAATTCCATATTGTTGAATGTTCAGATAGTTTCTTATTTTTCTTATTATAAATAATTATATGATCAACATTCCTTGCATACATACTAAATTATGTCCATAGGTAAAGTTCTAGAAGTGCAATTACTGTATGGAATGACACAAGTGATTGAAAAGTGTTAGATACATATAACCAAGCTTGCTCTCCAACAGGTAGTACCGATTTAAAGTCCCATTATCATGTTTTGAGTCCACATTTTCTTGTGTTTTTGAACAATGGGCATACTATTTTCAACATTTGTTTTTATTGATAAAACTGTATTTTACTGTCAATTTTCTTTATAGTTATTTGACTATTGATAAGCTTGAACATTTATAAAATATAAGCTATATAATGTGTGTATATATACGTTATACATATATAATTTGTTTGTGTTTTGTACCCACAGAGAAACAGTGAGCCCCTTTGCATTTGTAAGCATAGCATAATTCAAATGACTCCTTTTCTTTCTTCCTTTCTTTTATTCAAAACATTTTAACATTTACTTGTACATATTTGTGAGGTACAGTATGTTGCGTCAGTACATGCATATACTGCACGATGATTCACTTAGGGTAGATAGTTTTGTACCCAATTCTACATATGTAACTCAATAATGATATGTTTTGTAGCAGAACAATCTAAGAAGTTTCCAAAAATCAGCACTGTGGTTTGCTGGAAAGAGATGGGCTTTGGAATCATAGAATCCAGTTTCTTATTCTTAAGAGAAAGAAAAAAATATGTAGATTAATACGTATAATATTTATTGGACATCCTTTGTAAATATAACTGTGCAAGGGACATTAAAGGAAGAAATAAAATAAAACAGCCTTCTGCAGTTGTACTGATTAAAATGCATTCATTCAGCAAACACTTATCTTACATTAACACACACAAAACATAAAGAGAGCACAAATGAGGTTTTAGCCAAACACTAAATACAGATAGTGTTTGCTAATTAGGGAACATTCTCATTCCTCTATTAAAGGTATAGAACTACAATTTCTAGTTAGCTGAGAGGAAGATATTATTCAATTAATGACAAATATAGGACATATACAAGAATAGTCTGCTGAACCAGAAAACAAAATTCAGTATCAGAGAGGCAATCGGTATCCAAATTTTATAGGCAATCAGCAAATCGACCAAAGACAATGCATTTTAAAGCTGGTTGTGACCATTAAATCCAAATTCTTCATTTCCAAAATGAGGTCTAGATATATTAAGGGTACTTGCTCAAGACCACACAGTTCCTCTAGACTAGATTAGAATACAAGTGTCCTTTTCAGGCTGCCTCCTATCAAAAGGTGTTTAAAATACAAAACATATAAAGTTTCTTGATCATTCCTAGGTCAGTGTTAAACATCTCTGGAGAGAAATAGCAGGTTCCAATCTCATGAGGCTATGAGGACAAAGGCCCTTGATTATAAAACTGGGCCTGTAGGGGCACCGCTGGAAGGAAAGCTTTCTGGGGCCGAAAATCAGCAATTAAAAGGGAAGGGAAACATTATGTAAATTGCAGCTGAATTTCTAATTAAGTGGAGAGTAGCAAAAAGGTAGCATAATTTCTAAAAACCAGTAAAAGCAGAAAGACTTACATCTATCTCAGAAGGTTTGTCTTGGAAAGTTTACAGTTTTCAAGTAAAGATTCATTGGGCCGAGCCCGTGGCGCATTCGGGAGAGTGCGGCGCTGGGAGCGCAGCAGCGCTCTCCCCACGGGTTCGAATCCTATATAGGGATGACTGGTGCACTCACAGCGCTCACTGGCTGAGCACGGTGCGGCCGGTCTCAAAAAGGACCAAGAAAAAAATTCATCAAAGCCTGTGTTAGAATGAATATGTGCTGCCAGTTATTTCATTAATGATTTTACATTCTTTTTGATATTTGAGAT
>NW_007729035.1:290267-291670 GCF_000696425.1 Galeopterus variegatus
AATGAATATGTGCTGCCAGTTATTTCATTAATGATTTTACATTCTTTTTGATATTTGAGATAGGGTTTCTGTGTTCTGTATTTAATCAAGCACTCAAAAACATTAACGTTGAAAAAGTAAACTTCAGATTCTAAAATAAACAAATATGTTATAACCTCACTATCCATCAATCTATTTTTCATCACTAAAACCAAAACATTTAAATATTCAGAATGATTAAAGTACATTCATGTTACTGAAAAAAATCAAGAAACTGATGGAGTAAAATTAATTCAGTTATTATATAAATGACAAAAAGCAAATTTTAAGTAGGCACTTTGAATTCCAGCCATGGGGCACTATAGAAAATGAAAAAGATTTTAAGACAGTGAGGAAACCTGGATAGAGTTTGATTATTTATTACAAAAGCATTCATTTTAATCAGAGGCTTAGATTTTGCTCCTTTGCCATGGCAACAGACATAGAATCCTGTACCTGGAAGCTTACAGTGATAATCTTCATTATGCTCAGAAGAGACCCTGTGTTAACAGTTTGGTGACTGGACTGGAAGGAACTAATTTGAGTATTTCTAGCTAATTCCAAATAATATTTTTTAATTCTCATGGAGGATAAGACTCTATGTTTGATGACAGGCTTGGCCATTAACTCACAGTGTGACTTTAAGCAGGTCCATTAAGCCCCCTGTGTTTGTTTCCTCAAATCTGTGAAATGGGATCATTGGGCTCTTTCCATCCCAGAACAGGCTAAGTCTGTCTGTGTCAGTGGCTCATCTAGAGCTGGGTGGGAGGAAAAGAACCATTTTTCCTTTTTTTTTCCCCCATAAGTAGAGAAATTCTCTCACGCCCACTCTCCTCTCCTCCTGTTACTAAATGGCCTGAAAAAAAGATCAGTGCAGGAGGATGCAGACTGCACAGAATTATGGTCATTCTGTTGTGTGTATCCTGACACCTCAAGAGATCCTTGAATCTTCCCATTTCAGTATTAAGAACTAAGGTCAGCTGCTTCTCTCTTGAGCACTACTTATTTTCTTAATAAAATGAAGAAAATAATTCTAATAATAAAAATGCCAAAACACAAAGTAGACTTCTAGAGAAAGGGGAAAGGTTTTATTCCTTTTGATCAGAGAGGGTGCCTACAGCACTGTGTTAAACACTAATGTGCTCTGTGAGACTCCCCGCTGAGTACTCACTGTTTGTTTAACAATGCTTATTATTCTCATTAGTGGATCTGACCCTAGGCAGGAAGGAATGTCAGGTTTCCTTCTTATGCACTGTCCATCTAGGATCCCAGAATATTTCCAGGACATTCTATCAACTATCATGTTCAGCCTCATTAAAAAGCTGGTATCAAGAACAAGGACCCATCTGAATTATGAGTTTCCTATGATGAAGAAGGAAGCACTG
>NW_007729035.1:292902-294927 GCF_000696425.1 Galeopterus variegatus
GTTTACTCTGGGGTGCCCCATCAGCCTAGCCAAAACTTTCTCAGAAGCTCTTCCTGCCCAACTTCCATCTCTTTCTCCACCCTCAGGTGTCAGACCTGCACCACAGTCTGAAGGCTCTTCCTGCTCCTGCTCCCTCTCCCCTTTACTGCCCACTGGCATTTATACCAACAAATTTCTTGCATCCTTAATTCCATCTTGACAACTGCTGTCTAGAGGATTTGAGCATAGTACTCCATAGATATTTGTTGTGCTAGATAAAGGCATCTCAGTTGGGATGAGACAAATGAACTGTTAATGGAGGTGAAGAGAGAGGTGAGGAAACCAGATTAGTACCTACCATGTACCAGGTACTTGACTGTGGGAGCCACTAAGTGCCATTGAGCTATAAGTTGAGATAATGTATGCTTCATGGCTGATAAATGAAGTGCTCAATAAATAGTTGTTACCTCTATTAACAAGAATTATATTGGGGTATGTGTGAAAAGGACAGGTGGATATGAGAGTCATGGAAGACGCCAAGAACCAGCCAAGAGAAGAAGTCAGGGGTCCTGGACCAGGGAGGATGCTCCAAGCAGCAAACTGGGTTTAGTCATCTTGGCTTGGCTGATAACTCCCTGGGAACTTCTACTTTTATTGGTGTTTTAGGTTTTCTGGACTTTCAGTCCTAGGTGGCCTCAAATACTGAATTTGTTTATTTTTTTAGGGCTAGGTGGCTTTACAGGTCCCTAAATAGTTGATATAATGTCTGATCTCAGTGAAATAGGGGGATACTAACATCAATTCATAAGTTGTCTGACTCTGGGTCTAAAGACAAGGCTATAGTTCTAATTTGGATTTGGGGGCCCAAGTGTTGGTGGTGGAGGAAGGAAGATGAGAGAGAATGGGGGAGGCCTTGATTTCCTTAAACTATCTGCACTTATGCTCGCAGGGGGCAGCCAGCCCTGGCAGTAAGTGAGGTATGTGATTATGGGTTTTTCTTAACTGTAATTTGATTGAAGAGACTTTCTATATGTTAGACACAATTTTGAGGCTATACTGTTTACCTCCTATGAAGATATTACAGGCTATAACTAAGAAAACTCCCACAGAAAATTACAGAGAATAAAGAGCTTATAAAGAGATAATTAATAATGAACCTCATCCTATAGCAATAGTAAATATAAAAAGGAACTGTTCTTTAAGCCAATTGATTATTCTCAAACCATCTAAACCACCTGTCAGCAGGGTCTTACAGAAGGCAACTTCTGATTTCTCTTAGTAAATTAAGTCTACAAATGAAAGCATTCCTAATTCATTACATTCCCGTACACTTGACGCAAACATAATCAGCTGAGTTTCATAAAAGTGACATTTTTGAAAGGTTAATAAATCTATCCACATTTTTTCCCAGAATATTAGGGATCAATTTTCATGTGTCTATGCATAATGTAATTCTACCACTCTTTGAAATGCAATCAACTTCTCAAAAAATAGGTAGTTTTGTTTTTTTAAAAACATAAGATAGTATTGCATTTGAGAATTGCTGAGGCATACAATTTGATGATCCAAAAAATAATAATAACTAGAAGATCTATTACCATACCGTATAGAATGATATAGCCATCTTAATTCAATCCTTTATTGTAACCAAGATGTGATTCAAAGCTCAAAATTTTTCAGAATCTAGAGAGATAATATTCAGCATATGCTATATATTATATAATACCCGTAGCAGGGTCTGGAGCACTACTCTGTAATGACCATATTGATATTTATGCAGCGAAATCCTGAATAGTAAAAATGGGATTTGTTACCTAATAAATTTTGGTGCTAAGCTTACAAAACAACAACTAAAATAACGTTTAATTTTCAGAACTTTTTGGATGGGAATCAGAGTGGTGCACCCATAGTGAATTTGCATCCTAACTATCCCTCAAAGAATCCCCACAAGGATTGTGCTAACACAAGAGAGTTGCCAAGAATTTTGCTTGAAATTGAAGTAGGGGACTTTTATTGCTGCTTTCTACCTGCTAATGCTTTTTTTTT
>NW_007729035.1:296565-298307 GCF_000696425.1 Galeopterus variegatus
TTTTTAATTAGGTTATTTGTTTCTTTACTGTATGATTGCTTGAGTTCCTTGTATATTATGGATATTAAATCCTACCTGCTAATTCTTTAAGACACTGTATTAGTCCTTTTCTGTTGATTATCACAGAAATAACTGAACTGGATGATTTATAAGAAAACAAAATTTGTTGCTTACATTTTCAGAGGCTGGTAAGTCCAAAGTCCAGGGAACATTTCTGCTGAGGGTCTTGGTGGCAGCAACAGTGAGCCAGGGGTTTTACATGGCGGAAAATGGTGGAGCAGAAAGAGAGAGACTCTCACATGCTCTCCTTTAAAAGCCCTCAGAACCACGCCCCTGACCACCATTATTAATCTTTTCACTATGGCATGGTCCTACTATCTAATCACCTCTTCAAGGTGGGCCTTCCAATTACCATAATAGGATTTCCCACCCTCAACAGTAACAATGGGAATTAAGCTTCTAATATATGAACTTTGGGGGACACAATTCAATCAATCCATGGCAGACACATCCACAAAACGTATCTTAGGCTGCATAAAATACAAACTCTACATAAGTACTTCGTATAAAATGAGTAACTTGGAAGAATTATTCTCTTACCTTAGTTAGCTCATTGACCTTTAATTGTGCCTCTGATTTGCATGAGAAAATATAAAAGGTAGTAAAAAGAATTAAGGAAAGGAAAACATTCCTTTCAAGCTGCTGCCATAGGCAGACTCCAGTACTCCTCTCTTTACAGANAAATATACAGCTTTTATTTGTTTATTGCTTTTCCAAAAAGACACCTGTGCCTCTTCAGTGTTGAGACTACTTTTCTGTTTTCTCTCTGGGATTCAGAGGCACTGGATTCTGCTCCTGGAGCTATTTATAGCTATGGGTATCTAGGGCCCACACACCTCTTTTGTGCTTCCAAGGCAGTGGTAGGAGTACATGTTCTGTCAGTGCAGATGATCTGTTTTGATTATATTAATAAGGAGATGGCTGACTAGGAGCTGTGCTTCCTTTCCAGTTGTTCCCCTATATTTTTAGGAATTAATTTCTGTTGCATTTTAATAATTCTGTTATTAACAGACCTCTGTGCCTCTGCACAATCATATGTGTCTCTGCCTGTGAGCAGCAGCTTGGTCAATTGCTCAGGAAAATGCATGCATCTCTGTGCATTCCCTAGACTGAAGTTCTCCCAGAAACAAGTCCACATGCTTCAACCACTGATTTGGTTTTCATAGGTCAGCTGAAATGTGTATCCTTACAATGAAGGAAAGTTTCATGATGTGTTCACATTTATTGTCATTTAAAAAAAAANAGGAAAACATTCCTTTCAAGCTGCTGCCATAGGCAGACTCCAGTACTCCTCTCTTTACAGAGAAGATGAAGATCCTGACTATTGCGCGTTAAACCTTGTGGAGCAGGGAAGGGGGTTCCCATAACTTCTTAGTTTGTTTCTCTTTATTAAATAACCATTTTTTCTATTAACTGGAAAAAATCTGCAACAAAATAATCAAGACAGTAGAGTAGTCATTAATAAAAATGATTTTATCATCATATCATTTGATTGGAGGGTAGGGGCTAATTTTTTGTTCTCTATTGTATTCCTTCTGGTATCTAGCACCTGGCAACATTTGAACATGTTGGGTACTCCTTGTGAGTCTATTAAATTGGACTGAGGAAGCACCTGCCCTCCAAATATACAGCTTTTATTTGTTTATTGCTTTTCCAAAAAGACACCTGTGCCTCTTCAGTGT
>NW_007729035.1:298900-315272 GCF_000696425.1 Galeopterus variegatus
AAAAAAAAATCAGGATGGTGCACTTCTGACTCAAACTTGATTTTTTTCTCTGGAGGATCAACCTTCCAAACTTTTATCTAGATTATTAATTAACTGCTCTGTTGAATTTTCTCCTCTACCTTGTAGAAACAAAATGTTTTGTTGTTCTAAGAAATGATCCATCATATCTGTATAAAGCACCAAGCCACCTATTTGACAATTATTTCCAATAACAAAGTCTGAATCTTGGAAATCACCCTGCAGATAAAAAGGCAGCTAGTCTCTCTTAACTCCCTCTCATGGGGCAAATGCAGTGATAAGCCTCCTACATGCATTATCTCATTTTATTCTCCCAACATCCTTGGGAAGAAAGTACTGTTATTCACATGTGACAAAGGAAGAAATGGAGGCAAAGAGGTTAACTTGGACATTTTCTACCAAGTAGTAGAGCTAGAATTCAAATCAAGTTTTGAGTATGAAATTGTTCTTTCCAAAGACATCTCTGCAATACCTTATATATCCCGATTTAATAGTTTGGGGTGGGGTTACTTTTCTATATTTTATAGCATAGGAATGACCTATGCAGAACTCACAGACAGAATTGACAAGGAATAAAAGTAGATTTCACTCTTTTCTAGAATCATGTATTTCCTTACATATTATGGGAGAATTGGGCTCTGTTTAGCAACATCATTATTGAAAAATATTTATGGGGAGAAAAAGTGTTTAGAACTGTTAAGAATATATAAGTAAATATGCTATCAATCGACCCATTTTACATGATATTTATGCTATATATGTCTCTTTCTCCTCTTTGCTCTTTAGATTAGCAGCATGAAAATGAGGCTTCTGTTTGCAAGAAACTCTAAAAATATTACTCACCTGCACCTACCATGTTCTGCCACATTATAATCTTGGTTACAGCTCTCGAAATGTCAGAACAGAAAATCATGAACTGAAGATGTGTCATAGTCAAACCATTTTAAAGTTAAGTTCAACATAATGAACTAAGGAAAAAAATCCAACCACAGGAAAACTTGATGCTGACCTATAATTTTTTTAATAGCATTCTTTACAAAATACAAAATTGTATGAGTGCTATGATTAAAACTGCAAATTCCTTTCTTTTTCCCAGACCTCCCCAACTGGCCGCAAAATGAATCTGGACCCTTGCAAGGCATCTCACTGCCTCTGGCACTAGCAGAATCCAGGCGGGTTGGAGATTGGCAGTTTTCCCCCCAACAGTTGGTGAATTCAGGAAGAGTATTGCTCTGGACAAGCAAACATTATAAATTTTAGAAACAGTCTTGGGTGACAGTTCTGTGAATCTGCCTCCTTCCCACCTTCTCCCTAGTTCCTTAGAAAGAACACCCACCTTAGCTCTCCAACCTGTCCAGAATTGGATTGTGGTCTCCGAGCCCCTCTTCCCTTCCAACTGATTCAAGATGAGCAGTGATCTGCAGCATGTCTTCAGTTCTCCTGGGAGCCAATATGTTTTTTTTTTTTTTTTTTAATTTCCTGATTGCTGTAGCTAGCCCTAGCAGTATTTGTTGAGCAGTGATCTGCAGCATGTCTTCAGTTCTCCTGGGAGCCAATATGTTTTTTTTTTTTTTAATTTCCTGATTGCTGTAGCTAGCCCTAGCAGTAGTTGGTGATACAATGAGATATAAGACACTGCTGGGGTAAAAGACAAGTAAAAAGTGAAAGGAGATACCAAAAATGAGTATATCACCAGGAATATTACAGGACCAGCCAGATGAAGATCAAGTGGATAACTGGGGCCCTGAGGAAGGACCTGGGGAGGGCAGACGAAGGTCATCCACAAAGAAGGACCACCACATGGCAAGGTCCAGTTGGGAGAGAGAGACCATGGGGAACTCAGAGAATTGGAAATGGCTGAGTGTGGCTGGGCTAAAACTACTTCATAAGGATTGGCAAGAGGTGGGACTAGAGAGATGGGCAGGGGTACCAGATGTGCAGGGAGGGCTTAGATTTTGGTGTGTTTATGTGCTCTGAGCTACGAGTCTGTACTTTTTCCTGAGGGCAATAGGGAGCCATTGTAAGGTTTTAGGCAGATGAGGTAATGTGTTATTTTTTTGGAAAGGTTTCTCATCCCGCAGTGCGGAGTATGGTCTGCAGACAACACTGGAAGCAAAATAACGAATTAGATGTCTGTGGCAAGGAATCCCAGTAAGAGTCATAGTGGCTCTACCTACCATGGCCCAGACAGTGGGTTGAGAGAGAAGAAGATGGATTTGAGCAGTTTTAAAGAGATGAAAGCATTAGGATTGGGTGATTGATCCAAAAACAGGGGATAAAGGAAAGAGGGGAATGCACCAGGGATTTGAAGGGATACAAACATGAAAGTGGCCCCTTTATTTGGGTAATAGTTCTATGGGTAACTTCTTTTTCATTTAAAATATTTCTTTATTGTTATAATATCATTTTAAATATTGTATATATTACAAAAAATTGATAGGTATGAATTTAGTAATCTAAAGTTTTTAAAAAAGAAATCAAGATGCTATCAAATGTTTATTTTAATTAGATAGTTATTATTGCTCATATTTGGCTGAGTCATAAGGTAAGTCAGGCACATTTCTCTCCCACCATAGAGATAATACTGGTGAGTTAACCCCTCACCCACCTCAATTTCATTTCATTCAGAGTAATACAGAAAAGCTACACAACCATGTGACAAAGAAAGAACTATATATTTTGATGTTCCTGAGAAAATAAAAAACAAAATCCTTTCATAAACATTTTCTGGTCATTTTGCATAATTGCTGTTTTGCTTGTTTTTGTGAGCCCCAAATTTGTGGCCTTTACCCACTATGTTTGGATCGTGTAAAAATATACTGGAATAGGAAAACACTCATACTGGCAACCTTGGCTTTGTGTTTCTTAATTCATTCTGTGACTGCTGACAAAAAAAACCAAATCAGATCAAGAATGACATTTTTTAAAATCAGAAAAATTCTTAGTTCTACTATACTGTCTTTAGGTGGTAATAAGTAATACTTGTTGAAAACAGTAAAAAACTTTCTAGAATTCATAAAAAATATCTAGAATCATACACATAAATATACACAAGATGGCATAAGAAACACAATAGCTTTTCTTTCAGAGAATAAAGGTTAATATTGTGACTGAAATAAAATTATCCTCATTTTAGACGTGACAGCTAAGAAACAAGTAAGTACATATGAGAAAAGTAAAAGCTCTTCTACCTGACCCCCATGTGGCCAACTCTATTTCCTCTATTCAGTGTCCCTCCACTGCTAAATGATGAAGCTAAATTTCCCAGCCAATTTGCCTTTCAGGCTGAACACTCGCAAGCATCCAAAATCACTTCATGCTTCAAACACGGTGCATTCTCCACATTTCCACGAAAACGCGTTGTGTTTCTCACACTTTTGCTTCTGTTCCTTCTTTTCCTTAAAGTGACTTCTATTGCCACAGCATCCCAGCAATCTTTGCCCATAGACCTTCCCTTCATTCTCTGAGGTTGAGCTTAAGTGCCATTTACTCCATGATGACTTTCCAGATTAGTTGGACAAAGTGACGCTTTCCAATTTTCTATTCTTACCACACATTCTTTGAACCATTCCTATCAAATCTACATAAAACTTTACATCTCAGGAAATCCTACAGTGTCCATTCTGCTCTATGGTGAGACTTTGCAAAGCACTGAGCTGCAAAACTTCAGACATCTTTCCAATTCCTAGCGTGGCATTTCTGCTGAACAGTGACTGTGCCAAACATTCTGCTCTATGGTGAGACTTTGCAAAGCACTGAGCTGCAAAACTTCAGACATCTTTCCACTTCCTAGCGTGGCATTTCTGCTGAACAGTGACTGTGCCAAGTTGTCCTTCAGAAACATGGATTTTTAGTCACTAGAAAACTGGAAACCCTTTGAAAGCTGATACTTTTGAGATACGTCTTTAGAAATACTGCATATCCTCACTCATAATTGGCAGTTGAATTCATAAATAAACAAACAATAAAGAGAATGAGAGAAAGAAAGAAACAACAATCACAATAATAAACTGAACTTTTAGAAGGAGAGAACAGAACTGTGGTTACTAGAGGTGGAAAGGAGGAGGGGGGAGAGAGCAAAGGAGGGGGGCTAATGAGAAATTAATGAGATTAGTTAACAGACACAAAGAATGATTACATATTGTAATGATGAGTAAGTGAACTATCCTGATGTGACCATCACACATTGTACATGACTACTGATAGTCAACGTTGTATGCCACAAGCATGTATAATCAATTATGCTTCAATTAAAAAAAATTGGAAAAAAATAAAATAAAAGTTTGTTTTAGAACAGCCATCTTCAATATTAACTTAACTCAAACTCAGGAAAATGTACTTTTTATATTGTTATGCATGTTTTGGCTCTATTGATATCTATTTCATTACACATGCATTTGTATATGTGACTTGAGGCATAGTTCTCAAGATAAAACATAATTGATTTTCACTTTCTTTCAGCATTAGTAGTAATCAACTAACACAGGAATGGCCACACACATCAGAGTTTCAAAAATCAGTTTGATTTCTTTTAATGGGACAGATATTAATAGAGAAATAAAAACAGATAAAGATTTCCTTCCACCACTCCACCACACACACGCACACACACACACACACAAAATTAAAAGTGAACGACTATGGTGGTTTTAAAGATCATTACACAGAAATGGAGTTGAGTTCCCCTCCCTTGAGTATGGGCTAAACTTACTGACTTGCTTCTAGTGAACAGAATGTGGCAGAAATGATGGGATGCTACTGCCAAAATTATATAATAATCTTAATCTCTCTCTCATCTTGCTCTCACTTTCTCCTCATTTCTCTCTCTCTCTGTCTCTTCCTCTTTATGATCATTTCTCTGAAGAATGCCAGCTGCCATGTCATATGAGCAACCCTATGGAAAGACCCACGTGATGAGGAACTGAAGCCACATGGCCAACTCTCCATTTTCTTGGAGTATGACAAAAGCCACATGAGTCAGCCTAGAAGCAATTCCTCAAGCCCCTTCAGATGACTGCAGTCTCAACTCACAACTTGAACTGCAACCTCATGACAATGCCCGAGTCAGAATCACCCAGTGAAGCCATTCCTTAATTCTTGGCCCTCAGAAACTGCATGAAATAATATATGTTTGTTGTTTGAAACTGCTAAGTTTTGGAGAAATTTGTTACACAACAGGAGGTTAACTATTACAATAACAAGTCCTAAAATATTTTCTCTTTTCTGTCTACCCAGCCATGATTTTTGTCATCTTTTCAAGAAATTGACTAGAAATCAAGCCAAGAAATGCCAGAAAGCAATTCACAGGGCATCAATTTGAGATTGTTGTCCACATCTTAGCTGTGTGACCTTGAGTAAGTTTTCTAACTTTTTTGCCTCCATTTGTTCATACATTTACGGGGATAATCACAGAATCTACCTAAAAAAAGATTAGGATAAAATATGATACTAAAATAAAAGGGTTTAGTATTGTGCTCAATAAATGTTAGCTATATTATTATTATTATTATTAATTATTTTGGCTCAAAAAGAAAAGCTAAGAGGTCTTCCAGGTAGACATTCAATCTTACAGAGTAACAATGCACAGCCAATATTCTGACACCTAGGTACACAAGATCTTCCTATACTGTTAGAAGCCAGGCCACTTGTAGAGCAATGGGTAACCCTGAAAAATGAGTATGACCCATAACAGAAATTTAAAATGAAGTTTGTTCAAGTCCAAGGAAACTCTAGGAGAGCTTCCCAGAGACCCCAGACCATTAAGTAACACTGCAGGGATGTTAAAACTACATTCCACTTGTTATTACACAAATGACAGGTCACTGAATAAATCATTCCAAAGGGGACACCACACAACACCATGTGGCCATGAGCTTTCTTGTCTTGAGGCCATGCAGGAAGCACTTATAATAGATTTTTGCACACATTCATTTTCTTTTTGAAAGTACATCCTTTTAAATGTACTCATTTTGAAAATAAAGAATTTTGGAAAAACTAATTAATTCTCAAATTATACTTAGTATTTCTTGTTCACAACAATAAACAACAAAGGAAAAGGACAACTTCAACATGATAATAATCAATGCCTCTCAGATCTGAGAAATACAACACAGACCAGTTTTTTAATCTTTTCTTCTGCACTTTTCCAGTTCAGGCAAAAGAAATGAGTCATATCAAATTTGATTTTCACATCCCCCTATAAATGTTTGCATTAATTTCTCTTTCCCTTATCTAGCTGTAACATTTCAAAGATCACTTCTTCAGAAATAGGGCTCTAAGTTCACTGAGGCAACTGTAGTTCAGAACTGTATCCTTGGGCAAAATAAACCAGATTTTCTGCTTAAATGAAAGAGTATACTTTGTACTCATCACTTCATTAGGCAGAGAATTAACTCCCAATATCTATTTGTACATAAGTCCTCGAGCTAGTCATTTAAGAAAGATAAGTAAAAAATATCTCCATGAAGGAAATAAGCAGCCATTCAAAATCACAGGTACATGACACAAAATAAAAATAATTTCTCACCATATCTTATTTCTGCTTGAGGTGGGGGAAGGAGGACTAGGGTTGAGAAGATTGGTAGGATTGTTTGAAAATAGAAAGCAATTACAAAAAAAGTAATTATTAAAAGGGACCCCTGTGGCTTTGGTGTACAGCAGAGCTTCACCTGGGGTTTCTTACTGTCACAGCTCTAGGAATTTATTTATTTATTTTTTTAAGCCCTCTCAAGATTATTTGCAAGACCACTGTTTGATATTTATACACTCATTCAAGAAACAATAAATAAGATAAGTACTGGCCGGTTAGCTCAGTTGGTTAGAGAGTTGTGCTGATAACACCAAGGTCCAGGATTCAATCCCTTTGGCCAACCACAAAAAAAAAAAAAAAAAAAAAAAAATTAATAATAATAATAATAATAAGGTAAAATGTTACAAACTGCAGTCAGCATGACCTGATCCCATCTATCCTTAAACCACAGCCTCTTCTGACATGAAAGAGGGCCTCAGGCAGAACTAGCTCCCAAAACTATCTTCTTAAATAGTCAAAGAAGGATCATTATATGCAGACCCTTCTATCCTCTTCTCTATTAAAATTTCACCTATTTGAGGCCCATTTAAGTCTTACCTCCTCCCTGAAGTTTTATCTGACTACTCAGTGAACACTAACCTCCCTGTTTTCAATGTCAAGTTTATTTATAGCCTAAATCAATGGATTGACAATTACTTACATGTTATTAGTTCACTGTTTCATTGTTTCTGTGTATTTTCTCTTCTGATTATGTAAAGAATCTGCTAATGTTTTACATGCTTATATTTATAGTATTTTGTCACTTAACCTTTTTAAAACTATATTTGATATTGTAGAAAATGACCTCGTTCCTCTAAGATATAATATTTTAAAGCATAGTCATAATCTACTCTTGCCTTGTGGCTCTGAAGTAGAATTTGAAACATTATGTAACAATAGGCATCAAGTATAGCTTCAATATTCAGATCAGAAAAATGAGAGATGAGTCAGGAAGTTAAAGACTACGCAGATTGTGTGGTTCTTCTGGAAGATAGATGAGATAGGTTGGTTCTTACAGTGGCAGTGGATCTCAACATTCAAACTATAATATCAACAAAGGAAGATAAATGATATGTCACAGAGAAGCTACTCAAGATAGTAGCTAACCTAGTTACCAAATACGTGTATAAGAATCAATCATTTTCCAATTTCCCACCACTATTAAGTTAAGAACATGGAAAAGGAGACCACTTATAAAAGCAACAAACATATAAAATATTTATTCATTGATTTAACAAGAAATGTTTTGAACCTATATGAAGTATCACAAAATAAACTTAATGAGACACAAAGGGAAGCTCGAAATGGAGAAATATGTATGCACCTGCATAGGAAGGGATAATATCACAAAGATGACTATTCTCTCAAAATTACTTTACAAATTTAATAAAAATCCAATAAAAATTCCAACAAAAATTTTCTCTGCAATTGGAAAAAACAATTATAAAACTTATGCAAAAATGGCAAAACAGAGGGAAAGAATCTTTGAGAAAGAAGAATAATCAGGATTGACCTTCAAAATATACCTAAGTACTTAGGAATTAAAATAATGTGTTAATGATACTAGAAGAGACAGTTTTACCAGCGCAACAGGACAATGAGCTCTGACACAAACCCAAGTACATTATAAGAATTTAGCAATTAGTAAACATGACATTTTGAGTGTATAAAGAATACATTGTTGGAAAAATAGTACTGAAATAATAAATCAGCTATTTGGAAAAAAATCAGTGAGACCCCTATTTGGATGTTTTAGGACCTTTAATAAATCCACCCAGACTCAGAAGGCGATATTTTTGCTATTGCTCTCAAGTGTATTAACTTCTCTTTTAGACATATTTCACTCCAGTAAATAAAAAGCTAAATACCACTTGTTTCACATGGCGTGCAACTTCCTTGTTTTCTAATTAAAGTTTCCTCTATTTCTCTGATGACAATTAAGTACATATTTAAAAATGTATGAACTTCCTTGCCTAGAATTTTGCTTATTTGCCATTCATCTTTTGCTTTTGGCATTTAATTATTATTTCAGCCTTTAGTTATTATCTGCTTCTATCTATAATTTCTTTCATATGTTCTTCACATATCACACTGAGCTCTGAACATCTGCTTATTTGTATGCCTAAAACCAAACTGAAAATATCTCTAACAGAGAAGCTGGAAATCTCCATTCCTTCATTGATCTCCAGCTGAATTCTGAAGAGTTCAATTGTTTTACAGACAAAAGGCAAATTACACCAGAAATTTTTTGTCTGTCTGAGAATCACTTGGTTTAAAGTGATATCAACAACTATCGTGGTATCAACAAATCAACCAACCACTTTACAACTCAATTTCCTAATTTTTGAAATGGGTATATTACCATTTCCCTAACATTCCTGACTAGGATGATATGAAGAATAGATAAATTAATGTATATTACAGCAAGCTGAAAACTCCAAGGCACTATGTAAACATTAGTTGGCATTTACCATTATTTCTCATTCTCATTTTGTTCATAGCCCTACACTGGCAGGAAAGAAGAGTCATTTAACTTGGCTCAGGGAAGTCAGGTCAGCTGTCAGGAGTTTGGCCGGGCAGCAGCAATGGTTAGAAAGGACCAGGGACGTGGTTTAGCAGGCAGGTGCCAATCCAAGTCCTGAGCCTGCCCAGGCTTCACTATGAGCTCTGTCCTCCATCCTCCCGGAATATCCGTCCTAGCCATCACTTTGTTGATGATCTTTGCCTGAATTAATCACCCTACCACTGTGTGAACCCTATTAGTAACCTCAAAGTAGTCTCTTCTCCCCTTTAAATTACCCCCAAAGTCATGGTCACCTGAATTAGAAGCGTTAGGTCTCTCATGTCAGTTTTGTGCCCTCCTTGCCCAATCAGAGGCAGTGACTTCCTCTGCCCAGGATTCCTTATTCTTGGAGTTGGCAGGTACTGCAGAGTCCTTCAGGAGAACATGGGTCTCTTATGAAAGGGCCATGTTCTTCATGACTTAACAGAGCAGCCTTTCCATGGGCCTGGAGCTCCCCTTTCCCAGGAGCTGAGCAGTCTGGCCAAGGCTGCCAGGAGGATTCTAGATGTTCGGTCTGATGAAGGGTTTCTTTCCTATTAGACCAAACTTGCAACCTCAAGACACTTCTTCCTGTTTTCCATGCTCCTAGTCTCTGCTTTCTCTTCCCTAAATAAATGGGATGTCAAATAAGCTGTTTGGAAAATGTTTTCCCTTGGTTGCTCTGAAGTCCAAGAGCATTTTTTCCATTTTATTTTGAATGAACATTTAAAGGATTACAGTGAAACTATAATGAAGCCAAAGACATATTTCACTATTCCACACATGGTATCATTTCAGCTCTGATATTTTGCCTGAAACAAGGGGACATTTTAATGATAAATCCTACTTAAAATTAGAGCAATTAATGATGTTTTCTTTATATAGAAATTCTGTGACCTATTGCTATTGCATCTTCTTTATTATAATAAGACTCATAAAGGAAAAGACTGTGGTCTTTAGTGAAAAGAATATGTAGCCCTGGGAGGCCCAGATGCTGTATATAAAAAACTAGGGATAGAGGAGATATGGAAAGACTGAGAAGAAGGAGTCAATTGATGCTAGAGAGAGAAACAACATGGATCCCAAAGACAGATGTGAAAGGCAAGGGAGATATGGAAAGACTGAGAAGAAGGAGTCAATTGATGCTAGAGAGAGAAACAACATGGATCCAAAAGACAGATGTGAAAGGCAAGGAAGAGACAGAGGCCCAGTATACTAGGACCCAAGTCTTTTATTCTTAAAATCACTGAAAATGTATTTTAGGGTGTGCTTGTTTGAAAAACAACGTTGAGAAGAGGGAAGAAAAAAATATATATATATACATTTTAATTTTGGAAATATTCATTGCTACACTTAGTAAAGGTAACTATGAAACCCTAGACAATTAAGAATACCATTCCACACTTTAGTTTATGATAATCTCCCTAAGCCTCACCAATAAGCAGGGAATCCCATTTATGTTTACATAACATAGCACATGATAAATTTTAGCTTTAGCATCAGAATTCTACATTTGCTCTGAAATTACAAGTTCATCCACATACTGATGATGTGAGTTAACTTATCAATCACTCTGTAGAAAGAAGAAAAACTAGTTGACAAACCTAGTGCAATTCCAAACTCAGACCGAGAGTTCTGGTTTTAGCTACCTTCAGGGCTCTCAAATGTCCATTTGGAATTTGACCTGTGGTGTTTTGTTCCAGAAAAATGAGCAAAGTAAAATTATCCACGTAGCCCTTGAGGATCTGTCAAAAGTCTGGGGTTAAGGGAGAAGGAGGAGAAAGGAAAACTAATGCCAGCCTATATCTGGTCTGAGTCACCTCCTGAAGTTCAAGTTAGGCAGGTAAAATCCATTTTATCTATTCTGTGACACAGCAAACAGATGTACTGCCCGTCAAGGCAGACCACAAATGGCTTGTATTTCATTTTTCATAAAAGCCTAGAACAATCAGCCCTTCCTACGGAGACAGGACTTTTCATCTGGGTAAAAATATAGAGAGATTCTCAAAAAGAAATGCTGGATTTCTCACTCAGAAGGGTTCATTGTGCTAGACAGTATGGAGAAGATGTCAGTTCAACAGTGGCTTGAAAAATGTCAAAAATCCTGCATTTCACTCATCTTTGAGTTAACACAAAGGGACCTTTTCTAATTTTATTTTTGACCATTTCTTTTTTTTCTTTCTTTCTCCTTTTTTATTTTAAATCAAAGACACATGTTTTTCTTGATTAAGCAGTATGATGACATGAATCAAATGCATTTTAGAGGTCCCATGTCAAGAAAAAGATTTCGTAACTTAAGAGACCAAAATAACAGGTTGACCTCAATTTAAATCCCACTCAGCCTCATTGTATCAATATAAGGAACAGAACATGATTTTAGTGTAAATTTTTGCAATTTTTCTTTTAGGAGTAAAAGTATTTAGCTCTTAGAGTTGTATAAATGTTCATATAATCAATCAATTTATTTAATCCATTGATAATTTTTTTTAGCACATTTTAATTGTCAGGTCCTGTACTAGGTTCAGAGTATACAAGGTGAGCAAAAAACACAGTATTTCTCCCTACTTAAAGACAACAAATAACAGCAAAAATAAAAAATTACATAGTTACCCATTGTGATCATTGCCAGCAAGAAATGAGTGAAATACTTTAACAGAGACGACCTTTCTTAGATAGATTGGTCAGAGAAGACCTTTTTGAGGCCATGGTATTTAATATGAGACCAAAAGAATGAGAAGAAACCAGCCACACCAAGCAGAAATTTTTAAAATGACCATTTTTAGAAGGAAATTCCCAAGGGACAAAGTTGTTATGCAGTTTCCAAATACCCCTGAAGAGGACGAGAGAAATGTATTCTAATCCCATGTTTTTCTGTTTTCTCTGTTCTTTTTTTCTGGAATTTGTTATTTGGATATAGGACATCCTTTTTCTGGAATTTGTTATTTGGATATAGGACATCCTTTTTCTGGAATTTGTTATTTGGATATAGGACATCCTTTTTCTGGAATTTGTTATTTGGATATAGGACATCCTTTTTCTGGAATTTGTTATTTGGATATAGGACATCCTTTTTCTGGAATTTGTTATTTGGATATAGGACATCCTTTTTCTGGAATTTGTTATTTGGATATAGGACATCCTTTTTCTGGAATTTGTTATTTGGATATAGGACATCCTTTTTCTGGAATTTGTTATTTGGATATAGGACATCCTTTTTCTGGAATTTGTTATTTGGATATAGGACATCCTTTTTCTGGAATTTGTTATTTGGATATAGGACATCCTTTTTCTGGAATTTGTTATTTGGATATAGGACATCCTTTTTCTGGAATTTGTTATTTGGATATAGGACATCCTAGGCCGATGCTCCAATTTTCTTATATTTGCTGTTTTACTTGATTTTTTTGGAGACTTTCTAAACTTGTTTTCCAAATTCTATTGAGTCTTTATTCCTGCTCTGTTTTAATTTTGAAGAGCTTTTTCTTGTTCTCTGGTTTCCACCATTTGTCATCCTATTCTTGCTCTACGGATGCCACATCTTCTCTTATCTCTCCAAGGAGGTGAAGGATAGTATGTTTGAAGTTTTTACATACCTGCATAATTCCCTGTTAATTCTTCTCTTATTTTCTTCCTTCCTTCATTTTTCCCTCCGTCCCTTCCTCCTTTGTTTTTTTGTCTGTTTGTTTTGGCCTCGGTTTTTACATACCTGCATAATTCCCTGTTAATTCTTCTCTTATTTTCTTCCTTCCTTCATTTCTCCCTCCGTCCCTTCCTCCTTTGTTTTTTTGTCTGTTTGTTTTGGCCTCGGCCCTTCCTGTGTGACAACTCTTGGCTGACTGTGCATATTAAGTATGGGTAGGCTAGAAACAAGCCGATTAGTATTTGAGGGAAGAGAGGGAGATCTGGCCCGGTTCTATCATTGGAAAATCTTTAGGTCCTTCCCTTTGTACTGTTTAGATTTCTCACAGTAGACTCTTCCTGTCTGGAATTGCAGCTAAATAGAAAGAATAAGTTCTAGTTCTCTATAGCACTGTAGGAAGACTACAGTTAATAACAATGTATTGCATAATTTCAAATAGCTGGTAGAGAGGATTTTGAATGTTCACAACGCAAAGACATGACAAACGTTTGAGGTGATTGGATATGCTAGTTACCGTGATTTGATCATTGTGCATTGTACACATGTACCCAAATATCACAATGTACCCCATAAATATATACAATTATTATGTATCAATTAAGAAAAAATACATTAATTTAATAAAATGAGAGGAATAAAACCTAATTGCCAAAGCTCTGGGAGTTTAGTAAGAGAAGAGAGCTGGAGCCCTTTTTATTTACTATGTAAACTTTTACTTCATCCCTCCCCAGGGCAGAGAACTTCTTCTCTTTTACCCTTTTCAGAAACAAATCTGTTTCCTGTCTGGTTAGTTAAGAGGCAGCTGCTCAGCTGACTAGAGTAGAGCAGGAGACCTGGGGTTCTAATTTCTCACACAGTTTTCCAACAGGTCACCTATTTTAGCTCGACCATTACCCTCCTCTCCTGGTGACAACTGGTGCCACCAATTCCTGGGTCTTTCTATCAGCTAAGCTGGTGGTTTTTTGCTTTCCCCATTGCAGGCCAGGTAGTTAAATGTCTCCAGTCCTCTATCAGCTAGCCTCCCTACTCGCCTTCCTGATTCCTGCCCCCCATTTTCTCCACCCCAATCCCAAGCTAATTCTTGTATGGCTTTTTGAAGGACAGCATGAGTTTTCATATCTCTCCTTAATATAATCGCTGATTTATTTGCGGTGAGGATACAGGCCTAAATTCTTAGCTTTGCTGACGTCTTGAAAGGTGTGCTCCCTGCCCCCATCATGCCCCTCTTTGATTTCCTATACTTCATCATCACTGTCCATCTTCATTTCCTGAAGTGCCTGTGCCCCTCCTGGCATAGAGCCTCTGCATATACTGTTTCCTGGGTCTAGCCCTCTTTGTTTAGCTGTAACTCCTTCCTTTGTCTCCCAGTGCTCAGATGTCATCTTCTTCAGCATGAATTAGGTTTCCCATCTTGTGCTTCTCTCTTTCACGCTATATTGCAATTGCTTAATTATACACTTGTGTCTTCGACAGACTAAGAGCTGTTCAAGCAGCTTATTGACTCTTTTTATCCTCAGCACAAAGCACAGTCTCTGGCACATAGTGTCTGTAATTGTATTATGAATTCACAAAATAGGTCATTTAATATCAAGAAAAATAAATGATCAGTGATAAAAAAGAATTTATACTTTTTCATACATTAGGAAAAAGGTATGATTTTCAAGAAAAATATTTCTCAAAAAAGAGATTTTTATAGAAAATAAACATCAACATTTGCTTACTTTCTTTGTTTTGCCCATTGCCTTCAGGATGGAAAGATTTAGATCTTCAAGTGCTGCTAGTACATTCTCATACTCGCCCAAGTGCTGAGAAAAATATTCTGAAAAGTAAAAATATTAAAATAGACATATGTTTAAGTTTAGGTAATCATAAAACAACACAAAAAAAAACCCCTGATAATTTACCTAATAAATGAGTAAGAGAAATAAAATGGCAGCCATAAATGAAAACTGGAAGGTTTTCAAATGAGACTAAGTAAGTTGCTAATATACTCATTTTATTAAACAAATCTGGATGGTTACCATTATCCCTGAAAAAAATGTTCTTTTCTACAAAATAGGAAAAAAATGAATCTAGACCTACTGACAAGGCTGTTCAATAAAAAAAATTGTTTTCGACAGCATATTATTATAGATCTCACTAAGATGGTAATGTTAGAAAAAATTAAGCTACAGTTTATTGTTTCTTCTGGGGAACATTTAAGGAAGGAAAGCTGTCTTCAAGGCTAAGAATCAGTGATGCTGCAAAACACAAGGTAGGTCTCCTGCAGCACCATCCAGCAACTGCTCCTGTCATGATTTCATTTTTGCCAACAATTTGGGCAGAGCAAAAGTCATGTTTATCACATTTTTCAGCTGCTAGAAAAAGATAATATATTGGATATTATGATTAAAATGACAAGTACAGAACATGGACTGATCCCAAACTAGTTTAATTGATTAAAATATAATAGAAATAAATGAAAAATCTTATATTTACTTATAAAAATCTACATATTTCTAAAATTAGAGAGATCTAACCTAACAGAAATTCATATGTTAAAGAGACGTAGAACTTTCAGGGCCTAGAAATTTAAGAGCCCCCACTAGTCCTGTGACTTCATCTTTGGATGAACTATAAATAAATATAGCTTATTACTGTCTCTATTGTGCCATAAGTATTTGTGAAATTAAGTGAAAATGATAAACATAATCACATTTGAGCCACTTAAGATCATAGTGACACATTTCAGCATGTTTGAGGGAAACTGCCTTGACTAACTTATTTATTACTCCAGATGGAATTATTTGTTGACATTCATATTAATAGCAAATGGAAAGTGCCACTGACTGACTTACTAGTCAATGTACAGACTTCTTCCAAGAAAGAAAACACAAGTAAGCAATAAATCAATTCTAGATCATGGTTGTCAAAATACAGTCTGTGCACACATGGGTTAAAACCAAACGTACTTTTGACAAAAAGCAAAACACATTCCTGATTATGCATTCCTTAAAAACAGTGCGGTGCAAATCATCTCTTACAAAGATTCTTTTAGGAAGGAACTAGGTGGAAGATAAATAAAGTAGATGCTCTTTAAATACTTGCTCCAAAATAATATTTTAATTCTTGGTTATGACAGTAATTTTCTGATAGGGTTGACAAAGATATCTGACCTAGTCTGTGCAATAATTTGTAATAAACAGACTCCCTGTGGACAACGCTCTTCATGAACCAGCAAGTAGTGAATGTGGCTGTATGATACTGATAAGTTGGAAAAAAATAAACTTCAGAATTGAGTCCTTACTAGGATGAAACAAGCAAAAAGTGCGAAGAAAAATGCAAAAAAGTCAGAACATTTTTGTTTTAATATATACAAAGCCTCAAAGAAAATTGTAATAGGAGTTTTATTTTTTGATAAGTTGGAAAAAAATAAACTTCAGAATTGAGTCCTTACTAGGATGAAACAAGCAAAAATTGCGAAGAAAAATGCAAAAAAGTCAGAACATTTTTGTTTTAATATATACAAAGCCTCAAAGAAAATTGTAATAGGAGTTTTTTTTATTATTATTATTTTTAAATCTATTTATTGAATCAAAATTGATTATACATATTTTTGGGGTTG
>NW_007729035.1:316097-317910 GCF_000696425.1 Galeopterus variegatus
GAGAGGTGTGTTCAGGTCCCCCAATATTATCATAGAGCAGATGCTTCTTCTGTCACTCTGAAATGGGCTTTGTGGAGAGAGACATCCTCTTCTTTTCTTTGTCTCTGCTGGTGTCTCTCCTTGTGTCAATGCACTCCACTGGTTGGCGGACCATTTGCGTGGTGGTTGTGGCATCTAGCCACTTTCATGGCAGCCATGTTCCTTGGCGTTGGTGGTATGCCTGGTTGTGGGGTATGTCTGGTCCCCTTCTCCATGCCTCTTGTCCCTGGGTGGGCCCCAAGGCGCTGACTCCATGTGCCTGGTTGTGTGAGGAGGGTCTGATCCCCTTCTCCATGCCTTGGGTCACCAGTCAGGCCGCAAGGGGCTGGTGCAGTGTGTCTGCTTGAGGGAGGGAGACCCGGTCCCTTTCTCCATGCCCCGGGTCCCAGGGGGAACCTGAGGCACGGGTGTGGCGTGCCTGGTTGTGGGAGAGAGGTCTGGTCTCCTTCTCCATGACTCGGGTCCCTGGTCATGCCCTGAGGTGCTGGCATGGTTTACCTGGTTGTGGAAGGAGGGTCTGGTCCCCTTCCCCATGCCCTGGGTCCCTGGGCAGGCCCTGAGCTATCGGCATGGCATGCCTGTTTGTGGGAGTAGAGTCTGGTCCCCAGTTCCATGCCTTGGGTCCCTGGGCAGGCCCTGAGGTGCTGGCATGGTGTGCCTGGTTGTGGGAAAGAGGTCCCTGGGCAGGCTCCGATGTGCTGGCATGGTGTGCCTGGTTTTGGGAGGAGGGTCCAGTCCCCAGATCAATTCCTCAGGTCACTGGATGGGACCCAAGGCGCTGGCATGGTGGGCCTGCTTGTGGGAGGGAGGTCCAGTCCCCTTCTCCATGTCTTAGGTCCCTGGGTGAGCCCCGAGGTGTTGGCACAGCATGCCTGGTTGTGGGATGGTGGTCTGGTCCCCTTCTCCACGCCTCTGGACCCCAGGCAGGCCCCGAGGCGCTGGCATGGTGTACCTGATTGGGGGAGGGTGCTCTGGTCCCCTTCTCCATGCCCTGGGTCCCCGGGTTGGCCCCGAGGCGCTGGTGTGGCATGCCTGGTTGTGGGGGGGGGGCAGTTCCCTTCTCTATGCCTCGGGTCCCTGGATGGGCTCCGAGGTGCTGGCATGGTGTGCCTGGTTGTGGGAGGAAGGTCTAGTCCCCAGTTCCATGCCTTGGATCACTGGGCGGGACCCCAGGTGCTGGTTTGTTGTGCCTCGTTGTGGGAGGGTTCCAGTCCCCTTCTCCATGTCTCTGGTTCCTGGGCAGGCCCCAAGGCACCTGCACAGTGTGCCTGGTTGAGGGAAGGAGGTCCAGTCCCCTTCTCCATGCCCCGAGTCCCAGGGCGGGGCCTGAGGCACTGGTGTGGCATGCCCAGTTGTGGGAGAGAGGTCCGGTTCCTTTCTCCATGACTCGGGTCTCTGATCATGCCCCGAGGTGCTGACACAGCATGCCTGGTTTCGGGAGGAGGGTCCAGTCCCCAGCTCCATGCCTCAGGTCATTGGGTGGGACCCAAGGAGCTGGCACAGTGGGCCTGGTTGTGGGAGGGGGGTCCAGTCCCCTTCTCCATGCCTCAGGTTCCTGGGTGGGCCCCAAGGTGCTGGCAAAGTGTGCCTGGTTGTGGGAGAAAGGTCCCCTTCTCCATGCCTTGGGTCCCCAGGCAGGCCCCAAGGCGCTGGCACAGTTTGTGTGGAAGTGGGAGTGGGTTCTGGTCTCCGGATCGAAGCCTTGAGTTCCCAAGGCAGGCCCCAAGGTGCTGGTGGTGTGCCTGGACCGGAACTAATTTTTTGTCCTTTGCTT
>NW_007729035.1:318851-324228 GCF_000696425.1 Galeopterus variegatus
TCTCCTTTGAGTGGTCCTGTGCTGATTGGGGGAAGGTCGGCTGTCCTTGCTGTGTCCCAGTGTTCTCCCAGTGGGCCCATCTTCCCCACTGCCCGTGCTCCAAATACTTCCCATGGACAGGCCCTGCGCCAATCCCTTGTGATGACTCACCGGCCTCTGAATGGCTCCCTTTTCTCAGTTGTGGATCCTTGCTCTTGCGTGGGTCCACAGGAACCCTATTAGTGGTCTTGCTGTCCTGGGGGCTACCAAGGCCTTCTTCTCTCCTGCTGCGTCCAAGTAACTCCATCTGAAGGGCACAGCTGCGGCTCCTGCCTGCTCCTGCTCCACACACTCAGCAGCCTGAGCCTTAAAGCAGCCGTGGCCCAAAACACTCCAAGCAGCTTTTTCTTTCTCTCATCGTGGTTTCTCCTGCCTTCATGAACTCCGTAGGTCTCTCCTCCTCTTCTGAGCTCTAGTGGCCCCAGGTTGGGGGCCCCAGCTGGTATTACATTTTTATAGTTGTAAATTGGTTGATTTGTGGGAGAGAGTGACGCTGGGAACAGTCTATAAGTAATAGGAGTTTTAAATGCAAGTATCTAGAAATATATAAAATGAAAACCAAGGAGAACCGGGTGCTAAAACTGCAGGTTTATAAAAAATAAAACAAAAAGTAAAGTCACCTTTTAGAATAAAATAGACAAAATATTTGGCTTAATCAGTAAAAGTTCCTGGAGAGAATTTAAGTTTCTTTCCACCCTGAAATGGGAACGATGAATGCACATGCAGACTTATGCTTATAAAGCATATGAGAAAAACAATGACTTGAGGCTTCAGAGCTGACACCTATCTACACTTTGTTCATTCTTTCCTTCATTCATCCATTCATTCATCTTAGCTCTCAGTCAGAAAGAGAACAATCGCTCCCCAAGCAATATAATAGACAGCAAAGAAAAAAGCCCTGAGAAGGCAGAGAACTGCAATACCCAACCTCTAGACAGGAGCTTAAAGTTGGTAACCTAAGTATAAAAGTTATTTGGAGGTGGTGCAGCTCGGTGTCACTCAAGCTTTTTAATAACCTACTCACCACAGGACATGTGTCAGATAGCCATGGCTCTAATAGCCTGGAAGAAGACACGGAGTCTTCTGATTTCCTAGCATCTGGACTCACTGACACAGGTCCCTCAGCACTGCCCAGGCTCTGGCGATGCAAACTGGTGCTGCTCTGCAGACTCACCAGGGGTGCCTAGCGCACAGCTACTAAAAGGAACCTTGCATGTGAAGCTAATAAGTTTTTATTCTGGGAGTTTCCTGTACCCTCAGTTTTTATGATCTTATTTATAGACCTCATCTAACTTAATATTTGGTAGGCAACAACCAACTAGATGAGAAATGAGACTATTAAATATATTCAATCTTTTTCACAATGCTTTCTTTCAGATATGCTCTCAGATCAAGCACCGTAGCTACACGAACTGTCTTTGCAATTATTCCTTACCCATCTATAAATATCTCAAAATTCTTAGCTACCAAGTTCAAGATTTGCAAAAGGGTTCAGTAAAAATGAGTAAGGTTATGAAAACAGTCATAAACTGGGGCAGGGTTAGGAAAGTAATAATTATGCCCCCAGTAGCTTTAGACAAGAGCTGAAGATGGCATGATACAAAACCAAAGCCTCAATGTTGTAGCTCAAATACAATTGCCTAATTAAAATTGAGTTATGTATTGACAGATAGAGATAAGATATGGCCAAAAACTGCATTTGGAAATTTCACAATTATATGTGAAGAGTGAATAATCTTGGCAGTCCTATGAACTGCTGGTTGGCATGCACATTGGAAAAACCTTCACTAAGGGATTACACTCTTAGGAATCTACCATACAGAATTACTCGTACAAGTGCCTTATGATAATGCATTTGGGAATATTTATCTCAATGCTGTTTGTCCTAGTGGAAAGTCACAAGAAACCTGAAAATCCATTAAAAGGGACTTGTTTGAAAAATATTAAGGTAAATGGGACACTGTGCAGCCTTTTTAATAAAATGAGGAAGAACAGTATGCAGTTGCACTGATCATAAAGTATGATTTCACTGTCAGGAAAAAACAGTAAATATACATATATAAACATTGATATATTCATATGCTATGGATTGGATGTTTTTTCCCTCCAAAGCTCATGTTAGAACTTAATCCCCAATATGTTATTTGAAAGGTGAGGCCTTTAAGAGGTGATTGGATCCTGAGGACTATGCCTTCATGAAAGGATTAATCCATTCATGCAGTAGTGGGTTATCAGGGAGTAGACTTTGGGCTTTATAAGGAGAGGAATAAAGGATGTGGAAAGATTTGCAAAACAGTTCAGTAAAAGTGGAAAGTGCTCTCCTGCTCAGTCCTTGTCATCTGGACCCTCTGTATCACCAGGGGACTCTGTAGAGTCTCCACAAAGAAGACTCTCACCAGAAGCGCACTTTATACTGAAAGAATAGGATCCTCATCAGTAAATAGAGATGTATAGGAACAGTCAGACTACATCTACGAAGTGTCAATATCAGGCTGCGGCTTCAAAGCCAAAATGGTGTTTGAATGTGAAGTGGAATTTTAGTTGGCGTAGAAGACAGACGGCAAGGAAGGTGGATCCAATCATCACGTGGAGGCCGTGGAAACCTGTTGCTACGAAGAATGTTGATCCGTACACACTGCTGGAAATGGTAAAGGGGGTTTCGAGGTATTCTGAGATTTGGAGGAGTGTAAAGTAAGTGCCCAGGGAGATTGTGATGAAGAGGGCTTGGGGCATATGTTTGCGTTTTCCTTCTATGAGGCTGTGGTGGGCCCAGGTGATAGATACTCCGGAGGCTAGCAGTACTAATGTGTTGAGTAGTGGAACCTCCATGGGGTTGAGAGGGTTGATGCCTGCTGGTGGTCAGTAACCTCCTAGGCTGGGGGTTGGGGCTAGGCATGAGTGGTAAAAGGCTCAGAAGAACCTGTCGAAGAAGAAAACTTCGGATGTAATAAATAGGATTATTCCTTATTGTAGTCCTGTTTGGACAATAATTGTACGGTGGTCCTGGAAGGTGCTTTCTCATACTACATCTCGTCATCATTGGTACATGGTTAGTAGGTTAGTCAGTAATCCTAGGGTTAGTAGGGTGTTGGAATTAAAGTAGAATCATATTGTTAGGCCAGATGTTGTGAGTAAGGCGGATAGGGCTCCTGTGAGTGGTCAGGGGCTGGGATTTACTATGTGGTAGGCGTGGGAGCTTTGGACTTCCCAGCTTCCAAAACTGTAAGAAACAAATTTCGTATTTTGTTTTTCTTTTTACAAATCACCCAGTTTCAGGTATTCTGTTACAAGCAACAGAAAATGGACTAATATAGCATAAAAATGTCTGGAAGGATGTTTGAGGCAGGTAACAGAGGGGATTGGAAAGACAGGTGAGTAAGAAAGAGACTTTGACATTTTAACTTATACGCCTACATAATTCTGTATTGCTAAATTTTTTTAAATAGTAGTTAAGTATTACTTTCATAATTAAATTTAAAAGATATTTTTTAAAAAATCGGTATTTTAATAGGTTTTGATTTCAAGGTCCATAGTTGAGTCCACTGATGAATTAAGTAAAAGCAACCGAATGAAGGTTTTAGATACTTGGAATTTTTTAAATTGGCTTCTAGGAGAGAGTGCATGAAATCTACTTTCCATGCCAATCAAGTTCTGCCCCTCCCACACACAGGGGGAACTCGTGTGGGGTGTGAAACGACATACTTCACTTGCTAGCACTGAAGCATTTGGCTTTGATTAGAATCCAATTTAAATATTTACTTTATATTCACAAAATAATGAGAAATGAGACTACACTCTTGAAATTAGAATGCACATTCTTGAACAAAGAGGGGGAGGTATAACACATGACTGGGAATATAGTCACCAGATTTAAAAAATATAGAGCAATTCTGTTGAAATAAAGCCCCGTATACCAGTTCCCTAGCTAAAACTATGGGGAAAAATCATAGTTAAAGCTTTTCCAATAAATATAGAGTATGTTCCTAGTCTAGTTCCTAGAGGATTAGGTAGAGGTACACTATTGTATTTTAAATTTTTAACTATTTTTAAGGGAAGATAGAGGATAACACAATATTCCTTAAAGATAATAGGCAGGCAACATAGCAAATAAAGCAGCACAAAATGTTCTCATCTTAAAATCCCTTATAACAGTTTGTTTTCTCATCAGCCGTGCTTACCCAAGCAAAGTTAAGTGGAAAACAAAAAGAATTATCTGAATGATCAGAGGAAATGATTACTTTGGCCTTACATATCTAGACATTTGAGGCAAATGGGTCTCCCACCTCCTCATCAGCCGTGCTTACCCAAGCAAAGTTAAGTGGAAAACAAAAAGAATTATCTGAATGATTAGAGGAAATGATTACTTTGGCCTTACATATCTAGACATTTGAGGCAAATGGGTCTCCCACCTTCATGAAATTATCAAGATAATCTTCTCAGTTCTCCACTTCAAACTCTCTACCTCACATGCAGGGACTGACTACACTGGGATTAGAGTGGACCACAATTTGACCTTTGTGGTGATTGCTATTCATCATAAAGCTTGGTGGCCATGGTCCACATGGGCCCTTTCTGGAACTTAGCACAGTAACAACCATGTGTGGACGGTGCCACTGCCTGAGTATGTGTTGAAAGCATGCCAGGATTTTCCTTGTTTTTCTCTGCTGGTGATTCATAACTAACAAAAGCATGATCTGCTTTGGTACTAAAGTACCTTGCTTTTGCATAAACATATCTTGCCTTTCAATTAGATTCTTCTCCCCTGACCCTGGGATGGATGCTATGCAGGAACAGGAAGCACAGAGGGTTTTTTTAATGGCCATTAGAAAATTTGAAAGCTCAGGTTAGTCATTATCATACTTGTTCTGTTCAATTATTGCCTTGAAGCCCTGTATTATGATATTTTGCTCTAGTGTGACATCTCTTGGTGTTGCTTTACCACTTTGATAAAAAGGGAGACAATCACTCCTGAATATTATAAAACAATTTCTGATGGTTTTTGGTAAGCTCTCAAACTGTAAAAACTATAAGATGTCCATGAAATACTTATGGCTTCGATTAGGAATTTCCAAGAAACTCACCTTTAATACTCAAAAATGTTTCAAGCACCCAAGACAAGAAGATCAAACTTGGACAAAGGTATTACCTTATTCATTTATCTTAAAACATGAAACTTAAAACCTTCCAGTATTCAGAGAAACATGGCTGCGTCAGACTAATAGTCTTATAATGCTCCATAATTTTTTATAAGAAAGAATAAATTTCAAAAATATTTGTCTTTCCACATTCCTGATCTTTGACTTTTGTTTCCAACTGCAAAGATGAACAAAATAAATGA
>NW_007729035.1:324407-336060 GCF_000696425.1 Galeopterus variegatus
CCCAAGACAAGAAGATCAAACTTGGACAAAGGTATTACCTTATTCATTTATCTTAAAACATAAAACTTAAAACCTTCCAGTATTCAGAGAAACATGGCTGCGTCAGACTAATAGTCTTATAATGCTCCATAATTTTTTATAAGAAAGAATCAATTTCAAAAATATTTGCCTTTCCACATTCCTGATCTTTGACTTTTGTTTCCAACTGCAAAGATGAACAAAATAAATGAAGGACCAATAATCCAGGTATTTGTAAAGATTTATCTTGAGTCACTTGTTTTGCAAGTGACATTTAAAATTCCAGAATGGCTTATGCAGGTATGATACAAAGTTATTTTTATATTCAAGGAGACAGCTTTGCAAAACAGTAACAAAAGGCTCTACCCAATATATTGTGAAGAGGATAATGAAGGTGTATAAAACACCAATTTAAAAATATATTCAAACTGGTAGAGAATTTGCTCTTGTGAAACTAAATGTGTACACCAACTGCATAACAACTCTGCTTCCACGAACAAATTAATGAGGCCCAGTTCCCTCTGCAGTTAAATATGTGCTTGAGCAAAACTCATGGATGAAGATAAATCCCCTGGCATCTTGATTTGTCTTTTACTTTATTCCAGAACTCCTACTCTATGACATGAATTTGAAGGTATGTAGAAAAATATCAGACAATTTATAGGTTTGATTTGTCTTAAGAAAAACTTACCACATAGTTCTTCTGTGTCAAGATTGCTGAAAAGATGAAAAAAATATATTATTACTTTGGTAATATCTTCATTTAAGTTGTTTAATAGTTATATACAGTTTCCTCCAATCTATATTATTATATTAGTAGTTGGTATATAGTTAAGTTATTTTTCTTATAGATTCTACATTGGTTAAATAGTCATAGGTTATTAACAATGATTGCGTTAGATTCTGTCTTTGAACAAATAATTCCTGAGATTTGTGTTACTGGAGGAACACAAATTTTGAACAATGTAGGCTTGGACCCAGACTGCATGAGTTCAAATCCTGTGTCTACAATTGACCTTCTGGGTACATTACATCTCTATGTCTCTGTTCTTCTGCCACAAGATGGGGGCAATCATAATTTCTGTTTCATAGGAATGCTGTAAGATGTAAATGAATTAATACATACAAATCACTTAAAAAAGTAAGTGGCGGGCCGAGCCCGTGGCGCACTCGGGAGAGTGCAGCGCTGGGAGCGCAGCAGCGCTCCTGCCGCGGGTTCGGATCCTATACAGGGATGACCGGTGCGCTCACAGCGCTCACTGGCTGAGCACGGTGCGGGTCTCAAAAAGGCCAAAAAAAAATTAAAAAAAAAAAGTGGCACAAGGTGAGCACTTAATGAATATTAGCTATCGTAATTCCTGACGATACAACTGCTAGAACTTCCAGACCTAAATTCAGTCTTTGAGGAGAGTTTGATTCAATGCTTATTTCAAACGATTTCTAGAACATAATAAAGAGTTACTGGTTCAAGATTGAGATGTAGGGCCGAGCCCGTGGTGCACTCGGGAGAGTGCGGCGCTGGGAGCGCCACAGCCCTCCCACTGTGGGTTCGGATCCTATATAGGGATGACCGGTGCACTCACAGCGCTCACTGGCTGAGCGCGGTGCGGCCGGTCTCAAAATGGACACACACAAAAAAAGATTGAGATGTAACCAATAGAAATCCATTACTCTTATAGAGTAAGAATAGTGCAAAATATACAGATGAAATATTAACAAATTTAATACATTACTCTCAGAAGAATAAACCCGTGACCAAGGAAGGTATAGTAGAGAAATGCAAAGATTTTTCAATATCAGGCAATAAATCAATATAACTTATTAGATCTTAATTTAAAGGAGTAAAAAAAAAATTATATTAACAAGTGTTAAATGGGAACATAATAAAAATCAACAATAATTCCTAATTTTAAAAATTTAAATGACATAAGAGTAGAAATAAACCTCTTAAAGATTCTGAAAACTATTAAAGATCACCTGTAAATATTAGTTAATGGAAAATCTTTGACTTTTTAAACTTGTCCCATGTCAAAGTTCAATAAATAACCTTCATAATCCATTCCTCCTTTAAGTGGCAGTCAGGGTTGCTGAGCAGGAAGAACACTGGCATAAACACTTCAATCACTGGGTGCTTTCACCAGCTCCATCACTCATCTTATTATGTAATTTTACTTATTTATTTAGTGTGTTCATATTTATTTTTTTCTACTTCTTTTTTATTGTGGTAAGACATATATAAGAATTTCATTTTTTAACATACGACTGGGTAGAATTAATTACATTCACAATGCTGCGTAACTACTACCTCTATCTATTTCCAAAACTTTTTCATCATCCTAAACATAAACTCTGTACTCATTAAGCAATAACTTCTCATTATTCCTTCCCCCTCCCATTTTTGTCAATCTCTAACCTACTTTTGTCTCTGAAGTTATTTTTTTCTTTTTAATTTATTTTTTCTTAATCAATTCATGATAATTATATGTATTTATGGAGTACAATATGATATTTGGGTACATTTATACTGTATGTAACGATCATAGCAGGGTGTTTAGCACCTCCATCACCTCAAATATTTGCCACTTCTTTTGTTTTGGGAACATTCAACATCCTTCTGAAGTCATACAGTAATTTGTTGTGGGGTGCAGTCTCCCTGTATTGCTATAGAACACTAGATTGCATTCTTGCTATCTCTCTACAATTTTCTATCTGTTGACCACCCTCTCCCCACCTCCCCTTCCCTCACTAGTGTCTGGTAACCACTATTCTCCTCTCTACTTCTACGAGATCAACTTTTTTACCTTCCACATATGAATGAGGATATGTGGTATTTCTCTTTCTGTGCCTGGGTTATTTCACTTAACAATCTCATCCGTGTTGCTGCAAATGGCAGAATTTCATTTCTTCTTTAATGAGTAGTATTCCACATTATTTTATGCCTTTTTGATAATAGCCATTCTGACAGGGGTGAGAGAATATCTCATTATGGTTTTGATTTGCATTTCTCTGATGATTAGTGATACTGAACATTTTTTTATGTACCTGTTGGCCATTGCCATGTAATTTTAAATTCAGGATTTCATTCTAAGACAGTGAATATTTAATCCTGAATAAATGATATCCCCATACTTAAGTGAATATTTTTGTAAAGTAGTATTTGCCACCAGATAGAATATGTAAAGACTTCTGCAGCAGTATTTGTGTGGGCTGCTCCTCATTCATTAATTTATTCCACAAACATGTATTGCTATGTGCCAGGCATTGTTCTAACTACCATAATATATCGGGTTGCAATAGATACCAAGATGAGTAAGTCGGATTACTAGTCTCTAGGAACTCAATTTAGAGTCGGACTTACCGAGTAAATAATTAAAATACAGTAAAATGGTTGCTATGGGAGAAGTGAAGAATTGGCAAAAGGTACTAGGGAATATATCACAGAGAATTAAATTTTTTAGCTAAATCTCAAATGTTAAATATGAGCAGAAAAGGCACAGGAGGAACAATCTGACTAAAAGAAATACTATTTGCAATAAAAAGTAAAAGTGTGAAGAGTATGTCATTCAATGAGTAGTTCCTTTGGCTGAAACACGGGTCATTCGTGAGGAAATAGGACTAAACAATGAAAGGCCTCACGTGATCATCTAAAACATTTCTACTTTACCTTTTTGTCAATTTGGAATCACAGAAGAATTCTGAGGTGAGTGACATGGTCAGATTTGCATTATAAAAAGGTCACTGACAGATGAGTTGAGATTGGACAGAAAAATGGCAAAAAAGAGGCCAAGAAACCAGTTTGCAAGTTGATACCACAGTCTGGGCCCGTTTTCAGAGTGGGGCACACAACCTTAGGAGTGTGCGAGACTGTCTGCTGGGGAGCAACAAAAAAATATTTGAACTTTTATTTGTATTTGTCTTTAATCTTAAAATTTTTTCATTTCACTTTTCATTGTTGTATAATTTTAAATGTATAAATATTAATACAGTGTAGCATTTATATAATGTATAAACAAATAAACCTACATGTCTATATCTGGCTTGCAAGCTAAAAAGATTACCTTAAGGGAGATGAGCAGGAACAATTTAGAAGTTTAGGAATGACAGGCAGAGATGGGAGAGGGGCAGAGAAGAATAGATAGATGTGAAGGATTTTGAGGTAGAACCAACAAAACTTGAAAATTTATTGGGTTCCGGACTAAATAGCTTAGAAAATTTTAATAGCACCATTGCAAACATTTTGGTCATTAAAACATGTCATTTCCTAACCTTAGTGTTTTCACAGAACCTCAGACTTGAAAAGAGGTCACCTTGTTTTGTATCTGTTTTCTTTAGAGAGGCTCACAGCTTCATAATGAGATTTATTTTGAATTTCTAAAAAAATTGACAGCCCCAATCCATTATTGAAAATTAAAGTACTTGGAGTGTATCATAAAACATAGCTCTATTTGTTTCTTAATAAAAGATTAGGTCTGTAAAATATTACAGTGTTTGTGGTCTCAAACATTCCTTTATTCAGCTGGTTTTGTGCTGTCGTGTTAGTAGTCAGCGTAACGTGGTATTCTTTTTACAGTAGGCTTACATGGGTGAATTCTAGTAGAACTGATTTTTTGCTGAGACACATTTCCATCCTGTAGTAACATGGAATTTTAAAGAAATACTAATCCATAGACAAGCCTGTAGTACATGTGTTAATATGCAATATTTTCCTGCTGCTTCTCATGTTTAAAGCAAGAAATCCTATAATATTTTAGTGATGCCATCAAATTTTAAAAAAAAAAGCAAAGAAAACTAAATGGGAAGAACGAAGCTAGTTACACAGTAAATGTTGTCTTATTGAAACAGAACCAGAGGGATGCTACTATAAGAAAGCATTCTCGGCTAGATTCCAAACAGGTAAAGAACAAAGACATTCATTGCAGCTTGACTGACAATAATGAAAAAAATGGAAACAAATTAATGTTCATCAGATGAATACCTAAGTAAATTGTTAATCGTTATAGAATCATTAAAAATAAGCTAGGCACAGAAAGAGAGATACCACACGTTCTCACTTCTTTGTGGTAGCTAAAAATAAATAAATACACAAACAAATAAATGGCAGGAGGGGGGTAAGACACAGCAATCACAATTCCTTGAACTTGTTAAGACAACTGAACAGATATGATGTTGATGGCGGGGGGAGGGGAAGGAGGAATTGGTAAAGGTACATGAAAATCAACTACAATGTATATTGGTAAAGTAAAATTAAAAAAATTTTTTAAGTCCAAATATAAGCACACACACACACAAAATGCATCTAAAGAGCTTGAAAAGTGCTTATGTTTAAAAGTTATTTAAATACCGGGGCCGGCCAGGTGGCGCACTGCTATAGTGCGCCGCTTGGGAAGTGCGGTGGCCCTCCGGCCGAGGGTTCGGATCCCACATACAGACCGGCCGCTCACTGGCTGAGCGGGGGGCGGGAGCAACACCGAGGGTTGCGATCCCGTGGCCGGGCCCAAAACTGAGGGGTGTGATCCGTTGCCGGGCACGAAAAAAAAAAAAGACCAAAAAAAAAGTTATTTAAATACCGGGGCCGGCCAGGTGGCGCACTGCTATAGTGCGCCGCTTGGGAAGTGCGGTGGCGCTCCCGCCAAGGGTTCGGATCCCACATACAGACCGGCTGCTCACTGGCTGAGCGGGGGGGCGGGAGCAACACCGAGGGTTGCGATCCCGTGGCCGGTCCCAACACTGAGGGTTGTGATCCGTTGCCGGGCACGAAAAAAAAAAAAAGACAAAAAAAAAAGTTATTTAAATACCAAATCAGAAAATCAAATAAAAATGGTACATGTGCAATGATGAAAAAAACATTTTTAAGGGCTTGGAAGAAAGTGAGCAACAATGTCAATAGTGGGCCACACTGCCTCTAGATGCTAGGACGTTGGGTGGGTTTGGTTTTTCCTTCTTTATGATTTTCCAAATCTTTGTTTTTCTTAATTATTAGAAGGTTTCATTCAGAATGGGAAAAATAAAATAAACTTTGTAATTAAAATAGAAGAAGTCAGGAAAAGTATGGGGTGTTAAGCATAAAAGGTTGGGTTCCAAAGTTATTCTGTTCATATTATTTAACTTCCTGTGTACCTACTTGGTATCAACTGCATTCGACCTGTCAGTTTAGACCTGGCACTCAATTTTGCAAAAAGCTCCATTTTGACATTTCCAGTGTAACACTGGTACAACATACACACTTAAGCATCATTTATTTACAACCATTAGGGTCGGTTGAAGTTGTTTTGACTTTACTCTTCTGTGGTGGGCACTCCAAATTCTCATGAACCGAGTTCCTATCCTAAGAAGTATGTTTACTGTTCAGGAAAAAAGAGAATATTTGAGATATGTAGTCTGATTTCTGTTGGGAATTCAAATCTTTCTAATACCACTTTTTATACATCAGTCCTTGATTCTAGGATACTACCTCAAAACAAGTTTATATTCAGGTTAACCTTCTTAGTTACCACTTTGAAGTGATTTTTCTACAGATTTAGCTGTCTTTGCCATATCAACTTATTATAAATAACAAGAAAAGATTGTGACTTTCCTACTAAAAAACCACCACTCTAAACTCATCCTTTGCTTCTCCTGATTATATTCAAGTTTATTTTTAGCTTCCTCTTCTTTAAAACGAAAATTTCCACACAAGGTGGCTCATACCAGGAATCTTTAAATTCTGAGTCCTAGCTCATGTTTTACCAAAGTTCTTGTTCATCACACACCATTACCAGTGCAAAAGGATTCTTTTTTTTTTTTTTTTCCAATTGGCAGTACAGTTTGCTAAACACTGCTAAACTCCTTAATAGCCTAAAAGATTTTGGCTTACAAAGATATTTACTTCTCAACAGTATTTGAGGCAAAGACACTCTGACTCAAGCAACACACTTAGTTACTTTGATGGAAGCAGTGTAGGGACACACACATTGCTTTATTGGCAGACTAACAGACTGGCTAAGGAACAAATATGCTCAGCCATCATTGTGTTCCTCATTTTATAAAGTGATATTATGATTTCTCAATTCACTAAGGATAATCCAAGCACAATATTTTTCCATTATCATCAGTTAGTTCTTGCACATCAAACAAAAGAGTATTAATGAAAATCAACACAAGCAATATTGAGAAGTTAGAATGATAAACTACCTTTCCTTGCAAATATTTTTGAGTAGTGCTTAACTCTGTGAACTGTATTTGTATTAGGCCACACAGGAGTCTAGTCACAGCAGAGGAACAGGGCAGCTTATGGGAAAGACTGTGACCCAGGATTACATGTAAATCTGATTCTGCAGATAGCAACTAAGTGGAGTTGAGCTCTATGAGCTGGGCGAATTTAACCTAGAGGAATGTGGTGACATAACTAATAGTGACCAAAGGGATTTCAGGAACAGATGCTATTCAAATATCCCAATAGGCAGGGGCCAGTTATTTTAGTCACCAGAGTAAACACGAGGCTGTAGTCAAACATCAGGGCTTAAGATGAAGACTAACCATGCTTCTAAAGGAACAGGGATACTACATGGGTTAATAAATAGGGGGCTGGACTGTGCAAAGAACCAAGAAAACTAGAATTGGTATAGATGTGGAGATTGGGTCTTATAATCAAGACAAGTATTCAGGTGTCAGAAGCAAGATGAAGGATCAGAGCTCTTTAAATCCCTTCTTCTGAAGATCATAATTATTTCTAGACCTAGAGTGGGTCAAAACCTAAATGTCACTAAGTATATGGAAATGACAGCTACAGAGACTCTTATTGGGAAGCATTTGGCACCCAGTTGGCTTGAAGTGTGGACTATAGAGTGTATAGCAATCACTATATATTGATATATTGAAATGACGATCATGGATTTGGGTCTCCTCTATAAGAGGAGTCTATAGAAGGAGTCCAGTCTACAGAAGACCTCATAAGCAAGTCTGAACCTGTCTAGTGAAGGGCAAATTAGGGTCAGATCATTTTCACACACATAATCACAATGTCTCATACCTGTATACAAGAGACAAAATAGAATTGGAAAAACTTATCTTATTTTCCTAAAACTAAGTTACTCATTTACTCATCCAAGACATATTAATTAAACATTTTCTATGTGCATTGCAGTGGGCTGACTTGTGTCCCCCACAAGAGACAAAATAGAATTGGAAAAACTTATCTTATTTTCCTAAAACTAAGTTACTCATTTATTCATCCAAGACATATTAATTAAACATTTTCTATGTGCATTGCAGTGGGCTGACTTGTGTCCCCCCAAAAGATTTGTTCATGTCCTAAACCTGATACCTGTGAATGTGATCTTATTTGGAAATGGGATCTTTATAGATGTAATCAAATTAATACGAGGTACACTGGGTTAGGATAGGCCTTTAATACAAAAAAGGAGAGAACGGTTTGGATACAAATAGACAGAGAGAGAGGAAGGCCACATGAAGATGGAGGTAGAGAGGTTAGAGTTAGGCTGCCACAAACCAAAAACTACCAAGGATTGCCAGCAACCACCAGAAGCTGGAAGAGGCAAGGAAGGATAACCCACTGGAGCCTTCAAAGAGCACATGTTTGAAACTTGGTGTTGGACTTCGAATCTCCAGAACTGTGACAGAATAAATTCTTGTTGTTTAAGCCACCCAGCTTGTGGTACTTTGTCATGACAGCCCTAGAAAACTAACACATGTGTGTTACTATGTGCCATGTGAGATACAAAACAGTCATGCAGACAGAATAGCATCACTTTTTTGTTTCTGTGTCATTTCACTGTCCTCTGAGCACTTAATGAGCTAAAAGGATAGTTCAGAAGTTGAAAGTTACTATGTTACATTAGAAGAATTGAAGTTTGGGAATTCAAAAATGAAAACTCATAGCACTTTAGAGAGTCAATTATGGGAGAAAAATAAAAATAAATAAGAATTCGTACTTAAGTAGCAGCTAACATGCATGCAGTACTTAGCATGTGCCAGGTACAGCATTGAGAACTTTACATAGTACGCCTCACTTACCTCCTACAAGGACTATGACTTACAGATCGTTACCCCCTTTGCACAAAGAGGGGACTAGGTCTTGGGCGAAGTTAAGTAATTTGAGTGGTGGGGCCAGGTTTGGAACCCAGGTATGCCTGACTTGAGAGTGCTCTTATCCACTCATAAAATACAGATTCCAGGGCAAAAATGTAAAGGTTATGCTTTAGATATTTAAAGTGTGACTCAGGAATCTCTTCTTTAAAAAATTGCTAAGGTGATTTTGGTTATCAGCCTCCACCTATCAACTCTCTGTCTCTCAACACTCACTCAAAGCAAATAAATTACTTCTTAGAAATGAAACATAATCTACAAGGAATACCTGCTGCACCCTAAGTGGCAGCTTAGATTTATTATACGATAATAATGAACTCCATGCTGATAGTGCTAAGCTCAATAATTGCATACACAGGAATATACTCTGTCACTTACTCCTCTCTTTTGCTCATTAGAGATCTGAACTACATTCGGTAGGGGACAAAACCTGCTGATACAAAAGGTCAGTCTCCAAGTGACAATATAACATTTGACCTTGCTCTCTCCTAAGCCAAGCATGATGTGTAATAGAGAAGCTTGGCTTTAGTGAGATTCTCCTGAGCACTCATGTTAAGGTTTCTCTGCCTCTTGACCCTCAGAGTTTTACTTATCAATTGCTGATACAGCTCCTCCTCCTTTTATTTCTAGCCCTGTTTCAAACTTCAGTCCAGTTTCTGCAACCATCTTTTGGGCTTTTCTACTTGGATATCCTGCCACTACATACACCAGTGCTTCTCAGACTTTAGTGTGCATGAGAATCATGTGGAAAGCTTGTTAAAACAGACTCCTGGGCCCCACGTGCAGAGATTCCGCATGTGGGTTGTGGCCCATGAGTTTGCATTTCTCTCAATCTTCCGCTGCCACTGCCACTGCTGCTGCTGGTTCTAGGACCACTGATTGAACTGCTCTGATTGACACCTCAACAGATTCATCTAAGCTCAGCTTCATTTTTTTTTTTTTTTTTTGGTCCATGTTTGATTGATGGCTTCTGCAACTCCAGCATCATGAACCACAAGGACCACCTGTCAGACGGCACTGGCCCTGCCTCACTTGCACTAACTCATTCCTGGCCCTTCCCTAATAACTTCAAGTACAGGTATTTGTTAACATACTGACTCTGGAGCCTACTGTCAAGACAGTTTCCTCTAAGGCTCTGATTCTGAATAGGTACAATGTTAGAAATTACATCTTGAATGTTGTTGTCAGGTATAAATGTTGTGCGTGGGGCCAGTACAATGGATCTATCATTTACAGATAATCTCTTATAATAGTATTTCATATTCCGAAAACGATAACAAAAACACTCTGACTTTACAGTTGTATCATAAGGTAATATTGGAGAGGGAGCAGGGGGAAAGAAATAATAAAAAACTACCAGATGCTGTTTTCATTCTATTGTGCTGTATAACTGCCAAAGCATAAAATAACTGACAAGCAGTTGCTGTGGCTTAGCATTGTGCTCTTAACCGTTGGAGGATTTTTGAGCTCTAATTAGCTGATTGACATCTACTGCCTTCCAGAACTAAAAAGTTGTCCCATGGCTGATGTCCTCAGAGGACAATATAATACATAAGACTTTCCACTGTCCTCTCTCTTTTTTATTTTGTCTAGTCAGTTCTTCTCTGCGGTTCAGCACATGCTTTCCTCATTGCCCCCATCAGAGCTTCCAGTAGCTTCTTCCCTTTCCCTATTTTTCTGTTTGTCTTCCTTCTTGTTTCCTCCACATCCTGCTACTTCTCCTCCTCATTTTTACAGGAAAAGACTAGTCTTTATAATGAAGTGGACATCTCCCACTTCTTCCATTCTTCATCTCCCTCTCTTTGGGGAACATGCCCTCAATCATGTATTTCTGGGTGGGATTGTTGATCAGAGTACCTCATTTCCACCCGATCTCAACCCAACCACTCTGGCCACAGGCATGTGCATCAAACTTTTCCCTTCTCTTCTTGGTTGTAATGAATGGCCCAAAGTTGAGCACACTGCATCAGTAGGACCATTGGAATACTCTTTCGGAATTTTATGTATGGTCCCTAAGAGAAGAGCCCCCTCTGACTTGTGAAATGGTTAAGGTAAAGATGATATACACCTTGCACTATCTAAAGCCATCCCCTTCCCCATAATATGGCAGAATCCCATCTGTGGTAAAACAGGACAATCCTGAGAGAAAAATGATGGGAGAGAGAGGTAGAAGGAGTGGGACAGCATGAATGAATACATAAAGAATGATGGCCCCAAATCCTTAGAATCCCTGTGAGAATTTTCATACCAAGAGTTTCCAGTTATGCAAATCAGTGAATTCTCCTTTTTTATGCTTAAGCTAGTTTGAGCTGGGTTTCTGTCACATAAGAGTGAAAGAAGGCTGACTTAAACAGAGGAATTATAACCAATGAGAGCACTACCAAGGGACAAATTAATCTTCCCTTCCCACGTGACATAAATTTTGGGTCTTTTGCTCTGCTCATTTGTGTCTGTTGCTGAGTATTTTAAGTTCCTCTCTTCCTCCCTCTCTCTCTAAGTTCATTCACAGTGCTGCAAATGGCAGAATTTCATTCTTTTTTTATGGCAGAGT
>NW_007729035.1:336608-337598 GCF_000696425.1 Galeopterus variegatus
TGTGACATAAATTTTGGGTCTTTTGCTCTGCTCATTTGTGTCTGTTGCTGAGTATTTTAAGTTCCTCTCTAAGTTCATTCACAGTGCTGCAAATGGCAGAATTTCATTCTTTTTTTATGGCAGAGTGGTATTCCATTGTGTATATATGTATATATGCCACATTTTCCTTATCCAGTTGTCTGTTGATGGACATTTAGATTGGTTCCAACTCGTGGCTACTGGAAATGCAGCTGTGATAAACATAAGAGTGCAGGTATTCCTTCAACATGATGATTTCCATTCTTTTGGGTATATAGTCAGCAATGTGATTGCTGGATCATATGACAGTTCTATCTGTACTTGTTTGAGGAATCTCTATACTGTTTTCTATAGTGGTTGCACTAATTTAAAGTCCCACCAACAGTGTAGGAGGGTTTCCCTTTTTCTGCATCTTCCCCAGCATTTGTTATTCTGTCTTTTTGATAATAGCCAGTCTGACTGAGATGAGATGATATTTCAACACAGCTTTGGTTTGCATTTCCCTGATGCTAGGTGATGTTGAGCATTTGTTCATGTGTCTGTTGGCTATTTGTATATCTTCCTTTGAGAAATGCCTGTTTAGCTCCTTTGCCCATTTTTAAATCCAGTTACTTGGTTTTTTACTGTCAAATTATTTGAGTTCCTTGTGTATTCTGGACATTAATCCTTTGTCAAATGCACAGTTTTTCAAATATTTTCTCCCATTCTCTAGGTTGAGATGCCCACTCTCACCACTCCTTTTTAATATAGTATTGGAAGTACTAGCCAGAACGACAAGAGAAAGAAATAAAGGGCATCCAGATTGGAAAAGACAAAAGTCAAACTGTCCCTGTTTGCAGATGACATGATCCTATCTATAGAAAAACCTAAATAAAGACTATACCAAAAAACTCTTACAGCTGATAAACAAATTCAGTAAAGTTACAGGATACAAAAATCAACAAGCAAAAATCAGTAGTGTTTTAATACTCC
>NW_007729035.1:338835-340453 GCF_000696425.1 Galeopterus variegatus
ACGGGCGCGACACTGAGGGTTGCGATCCATTGCTGGACACGAAAAAAAGACAAAAAAAAAAGGAGTACGGGCGCGACACTGAGGGTTGCGATCCGTTGCTGGACACGAAAAAAAGACAAAAAAAAAGGAAAAAAAAAAACATACATAGGGGAAAAGACTGCCTCTTCAAAAATGGTGCTGGGAAAACTGGATATCCATGAGTAGAAGAATGAAACTAGACCCATAACTCTCACCATATACCAAAATCAACTAAAAATGGATTGAAGACTTAAAATTTAAGATGTGAAACTACATAACAACTCCTAAAAGAAAACATAGAGTAGATACTTCAGGAAGTAGGACTGGGCAAAGACTTTTTGAATAAGACCCCAAAAGCACAGGCAACAAAGGAAAAAATAAACTAATGGGTTTATATCAAACTAAAAAGCTTCTGCACAGCAGAGAGTCATTTCTTATCTAGCTCCTTCTGCATCTAAAACTCTTCGGGAGCCTCACAAATGTTCTCCAGAGAAGTGCTTGTCAAACTCTCTGTGGTGAAGGATGAGAGTTTTTAATTTCCAATTCCTGCCACACTAATATTTTTGTAAAAAACTATAAAAATGAACTACTGGATCATGTCTTGGACGTCATAGCAATGTCAAATTGCTATAAAACTTCCTAAATGCTCTCAAGTTTTCTTCTTATCTCAGTGTGAACAGGTAACATTTTGTGGACTAGCATTAGTCTGCAGCCCACACTGAGTAGCACCAATACAGGTCGTGACTACAGTTAAAATGGGTGTTAATGCTTCTGTTTTTTTATTTTCAGAATTTAATTCTAAGAAATGTGGTTTGTATCAGGAACATTAGTACAATCTGAAGTAAAAACTAGTTTCTACTTATGTTTCTGCCGTGAATAAGTTGGGTCTCCATTGTCCAATCTCTTAAAATAATTGAATTTTAGAAAAGCGCAATTTTAACTGAAGAAAAGGAATCTATGATTCTAGGACTTAAATACTTAGCAAATAATGTCAAGAAAGTATTAAACATAGTGATACTCTCCCATCTCACTATCCATTACTTATCAAAATTTCTATACAAAGTGATCTGTCTTGACATCATATAAAATAGTTTCACTAATAAGAGGGCTTCACAAAATGGTTAGGTCTAAGAGTCAAGTCTCAGAAAAGTCACACACATTGTTTTGTAAATATACAGAAGCTTCAGAAGATTGTCCTAATTTAAGAAAGCTTAATATGATTGGAAATGTCTAAATCTCTTCAAACAATGAAAAACAAGACTCAGAGAAATAAAAAGGCTACTTTGAAGAGTAGGAAAAATGATAGGTTTGTAGCATGTTTATACTTTTCCTTTTATGTGGTGAAAAAATATTATGCATAATTCTGAATCTTAGCATACCTCATAAAATACTTGATGTTTCTTCTACTAACATTTCTAAAATTCAATCTTGTGGGCTTATTTCAAACATCAATTTGCCTTTAAGAAATCAATCTTTGCCATCAGGCAGACAGTATAAGAAAGGCAAGTAGAAACATTCCAGAAAATTGTTCAATACAGTGGAGAAAGCTAGTGCTAGAAGTGAGAAATAATCCATTTAAGTGCTTGAGATGGACATGAGG
>NW_007729035.1:340624-342029 GCF_000696425.1 Galeopterus variegatus
AGAGTAGGAAAAATGATAGGTTTGTAGCATGTTTATACTTTTCCTTTTATGTGGTGAAAAATTATTATGCATAATTCTGAATCTTAGCATACCTCGTAAAATACTTGATGTTTCTTCTACTAACATTTCTAAAATTCAATCTTGTGGGCTTATTTCAAACATCAATTTGCCTTTACGAAATCAATCTTTGCCATCAGGCAGACAGTATAAGAAAGGCAAGTAGAAACATTCCAGAAAATTGTTCAATACAGCGGAGAAAGCTAGTGCTAGAAGTGAGAAATAATCCATTTAAGTGCTTGAGATGGACATGAGGGGAAAATAAATTCTTCCAGGGTTTACATATATTGATGTTACTGGAAAGAGCAGAGGTTGCAAAAATTAAGCACTACCTAAGTTAAAAGAAGCAAAATGTTAATTATAAGTGAAAGAGAAGGAAGATTATTGGGTGGAACTGAGATACCTGCTATCTATTTCACCTTTCTCATGTACTAATAGTAAGTTTTCTGATACTCTGGATTCCATATGTGAGTTGGAGGAGGGAAAGTAAAGAAAATTCTGTTTGGAATTTGCATATACATGGTTATCTCTAACTTCAATAGAATCCCTTCCATTCCACTTATTCATTTATCCACCCAAAATATGGCTGGGTAGTGATCTTATATTTAAAATATTCAAATAAAAACTATTTAAATTCAAACAAATACAAAAGTTTGCATACGTGNTGTTGGACAATATATTCGTTCAGTGGCCTGGATACCCCACTTCAGGACTAATGAATGAATCCACATCATTGGTTTGCCTCATATAATACCTCATTTTACCAAGATGTCTAAAACTAAATTTTGCAAGCTTATTTCCAACAACCCTGTCGCCACTGATAACTCTCTTTGTCATCATAAAGACAGCAGACCTGTTTGTTTGAACAGGTAATATATGTACATAGCATGACATTCAAAAGGTAGAAATGTACCTCCAGTGAAAAGCCTGTTTCCCTCCCATCACATCCCCCAACTACACAGGGAAATCAGTTCACATGTGTCTTTCCAAGGATATTCTTGTATTTCAGGCATATAGCCTTTTTAATGGGAAAGTAGCAACTATTCTATGTCTTGCTTGATTTACTTGTCAACATATCTCAGACATCTTCCTTTATCCATACAAATAATGTTGACTCTTCTTTTTAATAGCTACATAGTTTTCTACCAAATAAATGTACCATAATTTATTTATAGGTCCCTGTTCAGTGAGTGTAACTGTTAAGACAAATCACCACCGAACTAACTGAAAGGTAATTTATATAAAAAGAAGTAACATATTAGTGCACTAACCTCTAACTATTCCTCCTAATACCAGGCAATTTCCTCTTCAATTCATCCTCCATTCATTGCTATCAGATGACATCCCA
>NW_007729035.1:342561-361936 GCF_000696425.1 Galeopterus variegatus
TAATACCAGGCAATTTCCTCTTCAATTCATCCTCCATTCATTGCTATCAGATGACATCCCATTCTCAATGTATTATTCTCATGTTTCAAACCTGAGTTTAAATCTGTACTGTAAGACTATATCCTGTAGTGGCTGAGAATCAGGAGATCCAGGTTTGTGCTGGTCTACCATTTGCGGGATGTGTGACCTTAGGCAACTTACTTACATTTCTAAGACAGACTTATAAATTAGGAATAATAACACCTTTCTCACAGAATTGCATGTGAAGATTGAACCTAACATATGTAATGCCTTTGCCCCAAGGCCTGACACAAATTAGTATCCCTCAAAGCGGTAGCTCTTATACCAAAGGATATACATAATTATGTTTCACTAAACCAAAGGGGTTGGGGATTCTTAGTCATTTGCCATGTGACAACATTTTCTTTACTCTTAAACATGTGGAACATGTCACCTGTCATTAGGAGAGGATAGTGTAGCAAACCTAGGTCGTTCTATTTCTAAGTGATAATTTATACATATGACAAGAGAAAGAGAATAGATGCTCTTTAGTCTTTATATCTTGCCCTATGTCAAGGAAATTTTTCATGCTTGCTCCTTTGCAAGAAGCTCAAATAAAGATGGGAACAGTGGAATTGTATGTCATCCCTGCCAGTCACATTGGTTTACACTGAGGGAGAGAAGTTCCTGTTTACAGAGCTAGCCTGCAGATGAACCTATCCTTGGCTATCCCTCCTAAGACTGGCAAGGGGAACATTGTGGGAAGTGTCTTTAATTCTCCTTAGACATGGAAACAGTTTCAAGAAAGATCTCATTATCCCAGAAATCTGAGGAACCAGTGGGGGTGATACCTGACTATGACTGAATGTTATCTTGAATACAAAATAAAGGAATTTGTAGAAGCGCCTTCAGATTGATGGTATTTTCTTAGAGTGCTGAATCTTTCATTCAGTCTTATAAAAGAAATCTATTAATTATTAAGACCTGAAAGGAAAAAAAAAATCATCCCTGATGTTTAATTTAAAAAATCTTCCCAAGGAGCCCCAGGGCTAAACTTCTCCCACACTACCCTGAAACTAGTGGGCATATGCTTACTTCCATAATTTTTCTCCCACTCCTCTCCAGACCTGGAAAGGCCCCTTCCTTCCTTCCTCTCCTATCATATTGAGCCCCTTCAGTGCCTTGTGTCTTCCATCATTTTTGTGATGCTGTTTCTGACTACTCCAGCCCATCCTCTACTTCCTCTCTTCTGAACCCTCAGCTGTAATTCTTAGCCTTTTTCTGCATTTATTGACTCTGCTGAGAATCTGATGAAAGCTATGAATCACCTTTCCATTCACTATCCATTTATTGACCCAGGAATTGTATAGATGTATACATAGGCATGAAAACTAGCCTGGTAGTTTGATAACCTAAACCTGTCCTTGAAACTCTAGGTAAGTTCTATAGCTTTTCTCTCCAAATCAACCAAGTTGGTACTGCTTTGTATTATTATTTAGCTAATAAATGTAATACGTGTGTTATCTCTGTACTAGATTAATAAATTATTGAGTATATGGATAATAAATTTCTTAATTTACTAGAATCATTTTCAGTGCTCTTTAAATACCTCTTAAATATTCAGTGCTCTTTAAATACCTCCCGCCCTGCAGGAGTTGGGAGTGAACCAGGAATACCAATGGGTCATTTTGCAGTGATTCTCAACATTGGTTGCCCATTAGAATCACCTAGAAAGTTTTAAAAAATACAAATGTCAGGACCCTGTCTCCAGAATTACCACTTAATTAGTTTGGGATACAGCCTTGGCATTTTGATTTTATTTTAAAGCTTCCAGGTGATTTTAACATGCAGGCAATGTTGAGAACCACTGGTGGGTGGCTAATAGTGAAATCTCCTACATCACACTTATTGGGTTCGAATACCAACTCTCATGCTTTCTTGCTGCATGGTCTTAATCAAGTTACCTCATTGCTCTGAGGCTCAGTTTCTCCATTTGTAAAGTGAGAATAATGATAAATTTAGTTACAAGTTGTTGTGAGGATTGAAGGGGACAAATCTTGAAACATTTGACAGTGTCAGACAAAGATTAAGCACTCAGTAAATATTAGCCACTACTGTTACTTTAAATAACAAACATACACCTGCACAGACAATAAAATATTCATATTACAATCCAGGCCTAAGTGCCCTACCCTCTTAGAGACAACACAAATGACTCTCATTTAATTATTAATTATCAGGGACCTCCTTCTGGCCATTATTCCCAGGGAGTTTTCTCCATGCTTTTGTGCTATAGCACAACTATATCACATGATCCTGTTTCTGGGTGTGGCAGTAGAAACAGCAGAGAAAGCCCTAATGGGAATAATAAGTGAAAGAATCTTGACAAGTGTAATACACATCACAATACAGTCTCTTTGAATCAGTGTCCTTGACTTGATGGCACTACCAGCTTGACCAGGTACATCCCAGGGCACACGCAGAATTCTGCCTTCATGGCACTCTCTGAGATTCCTTGTTTAAGGGTTTTTTTGTGGGAGTTTTGCTTCAGGGGAGAAGATTTCCCTGGGAACATTTTTGTGCAATAATAATCCAAGTATAACTATGTTTTTCTTGGCTTCAAACAGTACTAGCTTTATTTTAGGATTATTGCAAATTTGAAAAGGTAAAGAAATGACACATTAAATACGTTCTTATCATTAGAAAAAATTGTGAGTTCTGTTTCACTTGGATGAATAATACTAGTTTCCTAACGTCTTTCTAAAAAGATGAAATTGAGTATGGCTTTGAATCTTGTATCCCCTCTCACAAAGGCTGAAAACCGATACTCTAAGAAGCATCAGTGAGTCGCTATAAATAAAAGAACATGGCTTCGGCAAATTACTCAATCATTCTCTATCTTAGTTTCCTCTATCTAACATGGGTGTGGCCAAGTATAGGATGAGTGGGAAAACATGTAAAGCACACAAAATGTGGCACCACACTCCCTCTAATGTTCCGCTTGTTTCCAGTACAACTAGTGTGTGGACAACATGTTGTGATGAGAAAATATAAACTTCAAAGCTACGAAGTTCTAGTTTGATCACTGACCCATTCTTCATGAGTTATGTGGCCTTGGGCAAGCCGTTGAACTTTTCAGGACCTTGATAGGTGGTGGTAATTTTAAAGGAGGTAATAGCATAAAATGTTTAGAACAGTGCTTTGTACAAAGTAGGAATTTGGCAGATGTTAGCTTGTGTTCTTCCCAACGGACACTCATATAAGGTAAAATCAGGTATTTCCCCAAAGTGAGTGAGCATGTAGGTTATCAAGAGGAGACTGACTAATTTCTCCAAAACAATTCCCACCCTCAAATAAAATTAAAACAACAACAACAACAACAAATTACATTAATTCATTTGAACTCATTTTAGTGAAGGTGACGCTGGATCCTGTGTACTGGGGAAGTAAAGAAACAAAAACAAAATGGCATTGGGGGAAGAGAGGGATGAATAGGTAGAGCACAGAGGATTTTTTTAGGGCAGCAAAACTACTCTGTATGATACTGTAATGATGGATACATGTTGTTATAAATTTGTCTAAATCTCCAGAATGTACACCAACAGTGAACCCTAATGTAAACTAGGGACCTTGGGTGATGATGTGTCAGTACAGGTTCATTGATTGAAACAAATGTCCCACTCTGGTGGGGGACGGTGATAATGGTATGTTGTGCATGTGTGGGGACAGGAGGCATATGGGATATTTTTGTACCTTTCACTCATTTTTGCTATGAACCTAAAACTGCTCTAAAAAATAAAGTTTATTTTAGAAAACAAACAAATGGGAATAACCCCTTCCCCCTTTTTTTCTATACTCACACAATACCTCTGACACCAAATGCATGGGGTTTTCTCTAACATTAAGCAATTCTCCAACTCTCTGAACACCCACTGGGTGCCCTATGACTTAATTATGACACTAATTACCCGGAGTTAGGATAGACCCCACAGATTAAGGGTTCAATCCCACAAGAATGCCCCTAATTTCAGACGACAATTGCAGATAGTGGGTCCCCAGTTTACCCACAACTTCTGTCTAACTTCACTACAAACTGGGGGTTCCCATAACTCTTTCCTCAGGTGTAAGAATTTGCTATAACGACTCACAGAACTCAGGAAACAGTTTACTTGCTATTATTGGTTTATTATAAAGGATATGACTCAGGTACAACCAAATGGAAGAGATACCTAGGGCAATGTATGGGGGAGTTGTGTGCATGCAGCTTCCACACCCTTCTTCTGGTGCGCCCCCCGCCCCCAAAAGCTCCAAGTGTTCACCGACATGGAAGGATTTTTATGGAGGCTTCCTTACATAGGCACGATTGACGAAATTATTGACCACTGGTGATTAAGTCAACCGTCCAGTTCCTCTCCCATCCCTGGAGGTCTAGGGTTCGGCTGAAAGTTCCAACTCTCTAATCATTTGATTGGTTCCTCTGGCAACCAGCACCCATCCCACAAGTCACCTCATTAGCATAAACTCAGGTGTGGTTGATTATGAATAACAAAAGACGCTCTTCTCACGCCAAACATGAAATTCCAAAGGTTTTAGATGCTGTACGCCGGGAACCAGGGACGAAGACCTAACACATATTTCTTATTGTATCACAGTACCACAGGGAATTTAATGATTTCAATGGGAACAAAGAGACTTGGACCCCACTAGTAAGATACAGACAAAGTACTAAAACCCTAGTTTTCCTGTTTCCTAATTCAGTACCCTTTCCTCCCAGCTGTGCAATAAAGCGTACTTCCTGATTTTATGGTGTTTCTGTATCACGTTTTACATACACATTTATCAGCAATCTGCATTTAGGTCAAATAATGCTTCGGTTCATCTTCCCTTTCTTTCCAAAGTTTGCCATCTGTTCCAGACCACTGGTTCCCCAGGCCTCTCCAACATTACGCTAGCTCTCTTCAAGCCTAAATCTTCTTTCTGTTCTCATTAATTTTACTGATTCTTTGTGCAGAATGCTAGCGGGAAAATGTGCTGCTTTATGCACAGGACTATTTTTAAGTTATCGCCATGAATATCAGAGGACATTATTATCAAAGAAGATAATTTTTTCCTCTTCCAGAGCAACTTCACCAATCATATTAAATTATTTTGCTTTAAAAAAATTGGACTGAAAATCAAACAAGTAATTGTCTTTTCCTACCCCCACCTTGTTTATTTTTCTTTTGTCTTTCTAATTTCTGTTTTCCACATTTCCATTTTTTGTCTTCCACTCTCTGTTCCTTGCTGACAGCTAGTAGAAGTTTAAATGACTTGAGCTTAATTGGCAACTACCTTGTTTGACAGGTTATATTGAATTACTCTTTCCTGTTCTATTTTTTTGGCATATTAAATTAATGCTAGACCATATTCCCTTCTCTTTGTGCTTTAGAGAGTTCAAGCACAAAAGTAGATAATTTTATTACAAAAATGAAAATTATGACAATGATCAACTATGGCTGTTTTGTTAATAGTTTTATTAAAAAAATACTGAAATTTTTAAAATAAAAAACTAGCTTTTTTTGTCTTCTGCCATAACAATATCAAATCTAAAAAATAATCCAATTTATTCTATTATTTTAAACTATTGGTCAATCCGAGTCTAGAAAGTTTGGTATATAGTAAGCACTCGATAATAACTGTAGAATAAATGAGTAGAAAATAGTAGAATCTAAAAAAAAAAAAAAAAACTTGATTTTCTGATTGATGCAGTGTTATTACTGATGGTTCTTAAAACTAAATTTCCTATCTTAAATCTTTTGCTATAAAAGGATGAAGACCAGTAATAGCTAGTCTCTTACACTAAGAAAACTCCAAAACACTTATTGAGGTAGGTTTTTGAGGCTTGTAGAACTATTGCAGCTCCATCCGAATAGTGATCAAAGTTCACAGAATAAATCTATTATGATGTAATTAGTTTCCACTTTGACATCTGTTATTTTATTTATTTTTTGAAGTATTAAAAGCAAGTTTAAGCACTCACACCGAAATAATTGCCCCTGCAATTTCAATGTTAAATAAAAAACTACTTTGTTATAATAACAAGCCTAGGAAAGCATTAGATATCATTTGCCAAAATATGGGCAGCCATATTGATAACATGTGTACCCAAAGGATACCTATTAAAATCCAAGGTGGCAAAATTGGTGGGGTCATTCCAGTTCTGAGAGGTTATCTTATGCAACTCACTTGAAAATCCAACACCATCTCAGCTATATTCAGCATGCATTAAAGCCGGCGTGAAGCTACTTAGGTACCACTTTGTGGTAATTAAGGATGTGCCACTTTTTGATCACTCAGCCCAGCTTGATCTCTGCTTCACAGAACATAGGATGTACCAGGTGGCTCTTCATGCTAGAAAACACTGTGCTCTCCCAGCAACTCAAAGAAAGATTAAGCATTACTTTGCTGGCTTTCAAAAATCACTCAGAGAAAATCTACTTTAAAAATTAAGAACACAGATGACACTCAAAGAAAAACCACCTGCTGTTTGGAACAGAAACCAGTATTCACTTTGTAAAATTTCGTCTAGAACTTCTATCTTTGATTTTTGAATAGAGACACAAAGTGCAAGTTTCAAGAAAATTTTTTTAAAAATCAAGTTAAATGAAAGCAGTTATACTTCAAATGTTTTCTTAATGACAAATATTACTTGAAAGTTTCATGGCTTTCATTACTATATATTTAAATATATAGTTATGTACCTTCTGGTTTAAAAATAGATCTTTTCAATTAATGGAACTTATTGTCTATTTATACAAAATACTCATCATGTAATCAATAGGAGATGAACCAATGCCTCCTATCAAGAGGCTTTATTTATTTTTTTTTCTGGAAGACCGAATACAAACACCTGCAAAAATAAAAATGTACTTATGAAGTAGCATACTGAGAAGTTCTAATTAATAAAAGTCAAAATAAATACATGCATACTATAATTACACACGGTAGGTATTTAAAAATCTGAACCAAAGTCTCTCCATCTGCCTTTACCCCTACAACACCTGCCATTATTTCCTTGTGCTGACTAGGCTGCTGTCGTTCTGGAGAAGCAATGACAAGGCAGACCATAGACAAGAGAGAGGTGCAATAGTTAATTTAATGTGCCAACTTGGCTGGGCAACAGTGCCACAATATGGGGTCAATCATTATTTTGGTTGTTTCTGTGAGGGTGTTTTGAACAAGATTCACATTTGAATCAGTGGACTGTGGGTAAAGCAGATCACTCTCCAGAATGTGGGTGGGCCTCATCCAATCAGTTGAAGGCCTGACTAGAACAGAAGACTGACCTTCCCCTGAGCAAAAGGGAATTTTCCAGCCTATGGCCTTTGGGCTTGAACTGCAACGTTGGCTCTTCCTAGGTCTCCAGCCTGATGAGTTTTGGAGTGCCAACCTCCATAATCATGTCAGCCAATTCCTTAAAATAAATCTCTTTCCCTATGGATACACATCCTATTTGTTCTGTTTCTTTAGAGGACTCTGACTAATATAAGAGGCCAAATTCTTGACTTTTGAATTTCAAAAGTCTAGACCCAGATGTAAGATAAAAAATTTAGAAGAACACAGCTCGGTAATAACCAAGCCTTCCCATTCCCCAACTAGATGAAGATTCTCTAGAGCAGAAGAGGAAATGAGAAAATGGGAACGTGAAGAGAGCTCAGATGCAGGTGCATCCCTGAGACAGTGTCATCTACACTGTCTTTCTCTGAGGGCCAAGTCTGTGAGGTGGAAATGTTGGTTGAGGTGATGATGTTGGTGGGAGAACCCTACACAAGTTTAAACATAGGGATGATAGGGAGGATCTGACAATAGGGAGGGCCTGGAACCCATCTCCAGACGGAAAGATTGCACTCTCCGCCATCAGCGTGTTGGGAGCAGCCTATACATCTGTACGGTATGTCTGCCCAGAAGGACCTGAGAATTGCGGAATTACCTGCACTAGAGACTGCTTTGGAGACACTATAGGAACCCTCAGGATTTGGGAGCAGCAGAGACATGGCACAGAGAGCTGGCAGACTTGAAAATGGCTGGAGGTTTAGAACAAAGGAGCATGCACAGGGACCTGCCTAAACTACTAACTAAAGGCAGGGGGAAAGGACAACCCCACTGCAGATGCCTCAGGGAGAGCTGAGTACTGAGAGGAAGAGATGCCCCTCCTCTCTCATGACTTTGTAGTAGATAATGTCCCAGACTTATATGCAACCCTCAGGCATGGAGGGGATAACCCTGAATTGACTGAGATTAACTTTCCTCCTCCCCATAGAACTAAGGCTCACAAAAGAAATTAAGTTATTTTTAAAAATTTCATTTCCCATTCCTACCCATTTGAGTTTCATGGTCTGCTCTACCTGTAATAAGGAGGCTAGAGGACGAGAGGAAAGTATGGACTAGAGGAAAGAGAGAGGGAGGGATTTGGGAGATATGGGTTCTAGCCCACGCTTGGTCAGCCATAATTTTGGAAATTTTAGCTTCTTTGAGCTCAGTTTCCTCTAATGCAAAATGAAGGAATAGGCTAGAAGTTCCCTGCCAGAAGCAAGGTTTTTTTTTTTTTTTTTCTTTTCCTTTATATACATCGCCAGTGATCTAAAAATATAAAATGAAACATCCGGTTTAGAAGGAAATACTGCTGTCCAAAAACAATGCTAAATTTTGCATTTACACAGTTTCCAGTCCATATCCAGTACCCAATAAGTGTCTGTTTAAGTGAAATGAAGCAAATCCCATAGTTCAGTGTTGAAATTATCCTTGGGGTCTCGTCACCTAGCTACATCTCACTGTTCTGGTTGGTAAATACATAACAGTCAATTCTCTCTAACAATAGATGATAGGGCCAAGGAACAGTCATCAAGTTCATTTCTCTGCTACATGCTAAGCAATATGAAAGATCTTCCATTCACGACCTGGTAAATCATAGCTTCTTCAGGACGTAAAGAAAAAGAACAGAAGAATGAAGCATAAAAAGATTTCTCTCTCTTTCCTTATTAGGGAAGGTATTTACCCATAACCTTCTTGGACACGAAGGGGAAAAAGGCCAGTAATTATCCATCTATTCAACCAAAGGAATGATGCTGAAAGGGGCACAGAACAGTGGGGTAAATGTTACGTGCTTCTATCTGTCCCTCTCTCCAACATTCCAAGGCAACTGTTCTAGCACTTACAATCACATACTATCTATAGTACCGATCAAGGCCCTAGCAACTTTAGTAAAACTCAAGGTACACACCATAAAAATCATGTGTAATGTTCTGAGATCCATCAAGAAAGACAACAAAGGAAAAATTCTCTGGCCATCTAAATGGCAGCATTATCTAGGCGCTCTGTGGTGTTACAGAAAATGTGCAACATTTGCAAAGCCTCTGCATGTGGCTGACAATCTTTCATGGTACTAGTGCAGGGCTAGACATCCCAGGACTCATTTGAAGAGCAAAGAGCTCCAGCAGGCAAACTGTGCCAGCCCACACAAAACAAACAGTGAACAGCAACCAATAAGCCCACCCACACAGCCAGGCCTCGAGAGCCTGGCTGATGATTTTCCTCTGCAGACAGCTTCTGCAATGTGAGATGCAGCTTAGCCAACCCTTCCTCCTACCCAGCACTTGCCTTTAAAAGATGAAAAACAATGAAAAAATTCAAAAAGAAGCAACATTACATCTGCTAGGCATATAGATTTGTATTGGACACAATTTCCAGCCCAAGCACAAAATTTGACCTTCAGGTTGGAGGTGAATGGACACTTTAGGAGCTCCCAGTGGCCTACCTTGTGAAACTCCCCAGCTCTGTCTTTTAGAGACCTGCAAGTGCTCTTGACTATTAAATCCTCCAAACTACTGCTCAGGCCTGAGCTGCCTCTCCATACCATTTTCTCTAATTCCTGCCAGGATTCAGATTGTTTTCCTTTAATTCTCAGAGTCGCCACCCTTTATCCATCAAGGGGGTTCTTTTATCTCCAGACTCAGTTTCCCCCTTTCCTTGCTGACCTTGAGGAGAAGTCCCCAGGTCATTTTCACTGTTGCTAGCAGTAAAGAGAAGAAGGCAGAGACCCAAACATTTGTGGCAGTTCTCAAGTCCATTTCTTAGATGATACCTAGAAGCATAACTGGCATAATATTCTCCTATCCATGAAGTGATGGTCCTGTGACCAAACCCCACCCCTGCATATCTTATACTATGCTAATCTCTGTTTTCAAAAAAAAAAAAAAAAGCCATTTTACAAGATACTATTGCCTCTTAAAAACATAATGAGGAAAAAGCAATTCCTGTCAACTGGAGTTTACATTTCTAAGGCTCTTCAGAAAGAGACATTTTAATCTTGAATGGCTCTCCGCCCAAGATTGGTCATTTCTACACACTATTTTCCAATGAACCATTTCAGCTACTTGGTCAATTTTTTTATAAAATTATCCCTATCATTTTGTTCTTCTGTGGTAACACCTCTTGAAGTATTAGATTTCTATTGACTGAGAATACCTGTGTCCACACCACCAATACCAACAACCTCCCTCAAAGAAGAGCCAGGACAATGTGCAGAGAACTAATGAGCGCTTCCCAGCCAGGAGACGGCACTGTGCGTCGTGAGGTTCCACACTCACAAGTGTTACTAACCCAAGTCTGACAAACTTCACATATTTATGTAGCACCTTCCTTGACTGGCAGACTAAACTGCTTCTTAACATTTGTTCATAATCTTTCAGTTTTCCAGCCAGAAAATATTAACTCCAGCTAATACTCAAAGATAGTATCAAAGATAGCAAGGCACTGAAAAGTTTGCTCGGCCAGGGCCTCCAGAAGTCGAATAAAGATTGTCACGCTGCCGGACTCCAAGGCCATCTATAAAGATGGATGGGAGGCTACAGAGAGCAGTGGTTATGAGTCACCCTGCCCAGCCTGAACCCTTGCTCTCTAAGTAACTTTGAGAAAGCCTCACCATGGCTCAGGTTCCTCATGTCCTAAGTGCTGTCAATCATTGGTTAGCTGGAAAGACTTAATAAGTTAATGAATGGATAGTGCTCAGATCTGTCCCACGGTAAAGGACTCATAAATATTAACTGTTACCACTGCTCTGCAGCATCAGGGTAATTATCATCCAAAAGCTTTCCAGATCAGAAAGACTTGAGCCAACTCAGAAAGAGTAGAGGTAAAGATCTTTCAAAATGACAGTCCAGATAACATATTCTCAAGCACAGCTGCAGCAGCCTCTTAACTGGTCTCCCTGTCTCCAGACTGGTCACCTCCCATCAATTCTCTTCACTCTGGGGAAATCTCCCTTTTTAAAACATAAACCTAATCCAGTCACTTCCATGTTGAAGAGGCTTCGATGGCTCTGCACTGACCTGAGAGTAGAAATCCGAATGCCCCGCTGGTTCTCAAGTCTTCCACCTTTCCAGCCTCTCTTGCCATGTCCGCCTGACTCTGTGTGCCTGGCATGCTGAATGTCTTTTAGCTCCTCCAACATGCCACACTCTCTCTCACCTAAAGGCTTCCACACGTGCTCTTCTCTTTGGCTGAAAACTTCTCTCTTCTCCATCCCCACCCATATCCATACCTCTCCTTTATAAATACCTCATGACTCAGCTTTCAAGTCACTTCTTCTGAGTTCATGACTAACCCTTTAGACTAGGTTAGTGCACCCCCTCCATAAAGCACTATATTTCCCTGTCATAAGTAATCAAGTTATTGCTGGTCTACTTTCTGTGCTAAACTATAAGTCCACTTTTCACCACTGTATCCTCAGTACCTAGCCTGTTATCTGGGACACAGTAAACACTCAGGAACTCTTTGTTGAAAGAATAGCAATCTCAGTCCGTATGTGCAAGACAGAATCGACTTCATAGGGTTGAGTTAAACATGGGTTGACTTCAGAGATCAAATTTAATAGCCTCCTCTCTCCCTAATCTCCTGGATCCTTTCCCCTGGAATTCCCAAGAAACTTCACTGCACTTTTGTGGTAGCCTCTTATAATATTTAAGCTGTTTTTGCCATAGCAGGCTTAATACAAAATGATCTGTAAAAGGCTGATCACTTCAAAATAATGAATCTTTGTTGTTTTGTTACAGAACATGGAAAGTCCGATATAAGATATCAAACATCCCTCCCCCGTTCCCACCAAAATAAAAATATGCAATATCTACAACATTTTATGTTAAATTTCCAGGGATTGATGCTATCCAGGTTAAAAGAACCTTGTGCCAAAAACTTCACATAAATCAAGGACAGTAATTTCCTCTGCAGTCTGTGGCTATGAAAGGGAGATTTCTGTCATGGGTTTTGAAATCTAGATTACTTTCTTCACTCTAAAGAATAATTCCAATTGAAAACAATTAAGAAAAATAATTCTTCAGGCATTCAACAAAAATAAATAAAAACACATCCTGATCTTTTCCTTGTTATATATCTCTCAGAATATACTCTCTTATAATGACATAATCTCTATGAGTTATCATGGACCAACCATGACATAGACAAAGTTAGTTCCATGGAAAGACAAAAAAGAGGATTTGAAAGGTAAAATATAATGCAAGAACCTAGAATTAGGAGTTCAGAATACAAGTAGAAATGCAAAGCAACAATTAGAATAAATAGCAAAACGAAAATTCAATTACTTGAGATCTCTTACAGTCCATTCTAATCTAAGCGAGTCTGGTATAGACATAATTTGTCAACATCAAGCTTGCAGCAGGATCATAGCAAGGGAGAGGGAGCGTGAGAGAAAGAAACTGAACAGAGAAAGGAACTCAGAGACACTAGACACAATTCTAATATTTCTGCTATATTTTCAAAATAAAGGTCAAATGGTAATTCTGTTTGATTCTTGATGAATCCACAGGAGGGGCTCTGATCAATCATTTTTCAAGTAATGGGGTTTCATTTTCCCTATCTATATTATTTCCTTAAATGGTTGACCTTTGGCCAAAGCAAGGCAGGTAACCTCCCTATGATTAACACATTGCTAGCTTTTTGGTACTATTTTTTATTTTTATTTTTTTTAATTTATTTATTTTTGATTTTTTTCTCTTTTTAATTAATTTATGATTATTTTTTTTTACATATTTAGATGTTGTTCTGGAGCAGTTGGTGGGGAGGGGGAGAAGGAGAAGAGGAGGCTATAGGGTGAAATGAGGGAAGGTGGGGTGTGGTCAAGGCACCTGGCACCCCTCTCATTCTATCGGGTAAGCCCAGGGGGCTTCTGGCTGCAGCTTGGTGGTCATTGCTGGGCTGGATGCAGACATCCGGGGGGCATGGCCAAGGCCTGAGGCCCCCACTGCCCTGTCTCGGAAGCGTGGGGCACTTCTGGCAGTAGCCTGGTGGTTGTCACTGGGCTGGATGCAGACATTGCAAGGGCATGGCCGAGGCCCATGTCCCCCACTCCCCCGCACTGGCTTGGGAGCCTGGGGCACTTCCAGCAGCGACCTGGTAGTCATTGCTGAGCTGGATGCAAATGTTGGGGGCCCATGGCTGAGGCCCAAGGCACCCCACTGTCCTGACTTAGGGGCCCAGGGCACTTCCAGTGGCAGCCTGGTGGTTGTCACTGGGCTGGATGTGGTCATTGAGGAGTGTGGCTGAAACCCTCAGCTCCCCACCACCCTGGCTTGGTAGTGTGGGGGCCTTTGGTCCTTCTAGTTTTATAGGTGTTCTTTGGTGGTGTTAGACCTTTACTAGTTAATATCAGAATTTTGCCTCTGGTCTGTGGGTTTTTGTGTTTTCTTTCAGTTCTCTGTTGGATTATTAACTACCCCCACTACTTAAACTCTGTAGTGGAACTAATTTGTTGTCCTTTGCTTACTTCTAAAATAGGGGTACCTTCTGAGGGGACCAGCACTTGAACCTTGTGGTTGAGCTTAATTGCTGCTTTGCTGCTGATTCCCTAGGGAAGGCTTTTAAGGCAGCTCAGGGTTTAATGTTTGACATTGTAAGTACTTCCGGTCTTGTGAGGTTCAATACACCTGGCTGCGTGGAAATTCTGGTCTGGGCCTGTGTCTTTTCAGCAAACTGTACCCCCTGCAGTTCTATATTCCTGACCAGTCTCCACTGAGTGAGCCTGTCCTGATTGGAGGACAGATCAGCTGTCCTTGCTGTGCCCCAATGTTCCCCTGGTGGGCCAGTCTCCCCACCCCTTGCATTCCAGACATTTCCCATGGGCAGGGCCATGCCTTGGTCCCTTGCAATGACTCATCAGCCTCTGAGTGGCTCCTTTTTCCAGTTGTCTGTGGCCCTTCACTCCTATGTGGGTCCACGGGAACCCTGTTAGTGATCTTGCTGGGCTGGGGGCCGCCAAGGCCCTCCTCTCCTCTGCAGCCTCCAAGAAACTTCATCTGAAGGGCACAGCTGTGGCTTTTGCTAGCTCCTGCTCCATGCACTCACCAGGGACAGCCTAGAAGTGGCCAGGGCTCGAAACAGTTGGAGCAGTTCTTTCTTTCTCTCTTCATGGCTTCTCCTGCCTTTATCAACTCCATAGGTCTCTCCTCCTCTTCCCCCGAGCTCTAGTGGCCCCAGCTTAGCATTTGCTGCTTTTTATAGTTGTAAATAGGTTGATTACGGGAAGGAGCGATGCTGGGGACCACCTATTCCACCATCTTCATTGCAAGTCAGTCTGGTACTGTTTTTTAAAAAGTTAGTTTCCCATTAATAACTTTCAGACAATCTATTGTTGTTAAAAGATAAATTGTTGAAACTCAATGATCCTTTGTAAGAAAGTAGTAACATAAACTTGTTAAACTACATTTTATCAACAAGAATTAACTACTGTAAAGATTTTGGGTTAAAGACAGGCATGGGGGTGGAAATGTCAATGAACAAGAGTGCCTTTTCATGCTCCTCAATCATGGTACATTTGCTCCACTTCAGCAAAAAATGAGCCTTCCATGAGATATTTGGAAAACAATTTTCAATCCATGTATTTGTTGGCTGCCCATAAATGTGAAATAGTATTTATTCATTCATGCATAATACATGGCATATGGTATTTATTACAGATGATTAATAAATATTTGCTGAATATATAAATGAATAATCAGAGAATTAATGACTAATTTCTTGGAAGCTGCAAACTGAACTGGAATAATGGTTGTCAAGTTTGACAGTCTAACTTTTCAATTGGAAAACTATTTACAATCCAAATTAAGAAAGGAAAGAGAAGAGAAAGAAAGGAAGATATAAAGAAAGAAAGAGTTTGTGCAGGTCTCAGGTCAATGTTTTTTTTTTTGTTTGTTTTTGTTTTTTTTGTCTTTTTTGTGGCCTGTAAGGGGATCGCAACCCTTGGCTTGGTGTCAACTGCACCGCGCTCAGCCAGTGAGAGCACCGGGCATCCCTATATAGGATCCAAGCCCGCGGCGGGAGCGCTGCTGCACTCCCAGCGCTGCACTCTCCCGAGTGCGCCATGGGGTCAGCCCTCAGGTCAATGTTGACTCATCTCAAGCTGACAGCAGTGAGGATGGGAAGATGAAGGGAAAATTAGTTATACAAATGATTAAAACCCTATGGCCCCCTGCAGGGAGATTTCTAATTATTCTGAATCATTGTTTTTAATCTAAAATTGATGAAAAATAGATTCCCAGCAAAACTTAAAAATAAAATTAAACCATTAAACCCATTAGTGAATAAGACAAGAACAATAATATTCAGCTGATACTCATGTTCTGCTTTCTTCCTATTGGATTTCAACTTAAACTACTAAAAGCTCTTGCTATTTAGTCTATTTTTTTCCCTTTGAGAAACCGTTTAAGACCAGAAAAATATATATAATATTCTGTGTAGTAGGAGCTACTTTTTAAGCAATGGAAAATTTTTTAAAACTTATAAATGAAGATCCATTAATTATATTAGGAAAAAGAGAAATTCTTCACTTGAACATATTCTGTGTCTATTAAAATATGGAAATCTTCCACATTTTCATGTAAAATCATATTTCATGGCTTTTAATTCACAAGCGTAGAGTATTATTTTGAAAGAAAAATGTCCTTTGAAATTGCTTAAGTTTAACTGAGAGTCTAAAGCCAAATTTATCCTTTACTCTCCAACCAAAAAAAGTCAGTTCTCTTTCTTTATTTGATAAGATCCATTAATGGCATTAATCTTTCTGTAGTTAGCCAGGGTCTAAACTCTAAAAGTCACCAGCAATGTACCTTTTCATGCCTTTTTTACATCCAATGAACATATCTTGTTTCTATATCAATCAACTGACCAAGTACTTATGGAACATATTACAGCAATTGCTGGAAGTAGTGGAGAATAATGATCCTTGCTTCAAAGGAGTTTACAATTAGATTTGGAGACAAGATTAACATGCTAATGAAACAATTATCAAAAAATAACAGAAGATATTATAAAATTAAATAGTACCTTATGAAAGCATAAACTGTAATTATAGAAATTTGGAGAAAGATGCTGATCCAGGAAAGAAGGAAAGGTTACTGAATACATCTTAATCATTGCCATAATTATTATTATTTTGCATCAAATGCTTATATATTATTGCTGCAAAATGAGTTCTTACGTTGGCTTATTTTCGCAATCAAGGAAATTTAAGGTCCAATGAAGAGAGATGACCACCCAAAGTCCCCATAGCTAGATAGTGGAGGGATTTAAGCCCAAGCCTCACAAGTTCCTGAGTTCCTTCCACATTGCAGCACTGCTTTTTATGAAGTTGGGTGGACTCTGATACCTGGAAAACTTTATTATGCAGAGGAGAGGGGCAAGGCTATTCAGGCAAAGTATGTAGCATGAGACATGGGAAAGCAGGAATCTATCCCTTCTCACCTCAAATATTTATCAAGCTCACAAGTATGTGCTAGACCCCCTTGATGGGAATCAATAGAAAGCATAATACTGGCCAGCCCTGTGGCTCACTCGGGAGAGTGCAGTGCTGGTTGGGCAGAGGCCGTGGGTTCAGATCCTATATAGGGATGGCTGGTGCTCTCACTGGCTGAGCGTGATACAGACCACACCAAGCCGAGGGTTGCAATCCCCTTACCGGTCAGGAGAAGACAAAAAAAAGAAAAAAAAGAAAGCAAAATAGTCATGACCTTTGCCTTCATGGAGTTTAGACCAGGGGAGGTATACACTAGTCAAATAAATATGAAACAAATATAAAATTGTAGCTGATGTAGGTGCTGTGGGGAGAGGTTTATGCTATAATAAGACAGAATTGAAAATTTAACCTATAAAGAAGGCTTTCATGAGGCATATAGATGTGTATCTGATTACATTAGCATGGAAAAAAGATACACAAGACCACACTTTACATGATACAGATTGGATATGAGGGGTGAAATAATGGTGAACAGTGGAAGAGGAAAAAAAGCCAAAAGAAAATAGTTCTCCATGATTAAAACAGAATGCATACATTAGAAGTTATGGAAACCATATGCTATTGGTGATTATCTCAAGGTGGTGGGGTTTCAGGTATTTTATGCTCTTTCTTATGATCTTCCATATTGTTTTAATTCTCTTTACAATGACCATGTGTTACAGTGGCCCCCCTTTATTCGTGGGAGGTATATTCCAAGACCCGTCAGTGGATGCCTGAAACCTCCGACAGTACCCAAACCCTATAGGTTTATATATCATGTTTTTTCCAATATGTTCATGTCTTCCACCCACAATTTTAATGCCTTTTCCATCTTGACTAAGCACTAATCATGCACTGTGGCTGTGACTTTTGCAGTTTGAGGTACAACAGCAAAACTAGCACAATTTTTTTTCCTTCTTCACAATTTCATCAATAGAAGGTTCATTCTTTTCGTAGATCTTAGCAACCTCAGCATACTTTTTATTTTTCTTATTCTTGATTAAGTCAAGAACTTTCACCTTTTCACTTAAAGAAAGCATTTTATGGCTTCTCTTTGGCTTATGCAAATTGCCAGCATCACTACTCTTGTGCTTTGGGGCTATTATGAAGTAAAATAAGGGTGACGTGAACACAAACACTGTGATACCAAGATAGTCGATCTGATAACCAGGACATCTATGACTGACTAAGGGGTGAGGAGGTCTGCAGCAGGGACACGCTGGACAAAGGGATGATCCATGTCCTTGGAGGTGGGGGGATGGCATGAGATTTCATCATGCTACTCAGAACTGTGCATGATTTAAAACTCATCAATTGCTTATTTCTAGAATTGTCTATTTAGTAGTTTTGGACTGTGGTCAATAAAGGGTAACTGAAACTGGAAAGTGAAATTGAGGATAAAGGGGTACTACTGTGTTTATATTATCTTGTTCTCAGGTGTCTTAGTCCTTTCAGGCTGCTCTAACAAAATACCTTAGACTGGGTAACTTATAAATAACAGAAATTTATTTCTCACAGTTATGGAGGCTGGAAAGTCCAATATCAAGACACCAGCAGCTTCAGAGTCTGGTGAGAGCCTTTTCCTCATAGATGGTGACTTCTATCTGTCCTCACATGGTGGAAGGGGCAAACAAGCTCCCTTAGGTCTCTTTTATAAGAGCACTAATCCCATTTATGAGGGTGGAGACCTCATGACCTAATCACTTCCCAAAACTCACCTTGGGGAGTAGGATTTCACATATGAATTTTGGGGGGATACACACATTCAGACCAAAGCAGTGGGGGGAAATATTTCCTAAGGGAATTGCTCTTGAAAAACCTGCAATTCGAAAGTAAGCAATGGCTTTCAGGTTATTTGTAATCAATATTTATTTCAAGATTTCTGAAATCTTGGGGCATTATAGAGAACAACTATAACTGTCCCACCAAACTAAACGTTTGAAGGAAAAAAACGATAGAATTTGTTGGTGCTCTGGGTATGAGGGAAGAGACTATCCAGAAGTGAGCACTATGTATGATAAAGAGATGAGGGTTACAATGTTACTGAATTGATTTCATCCATTTGGTGGATATTGGTGAGACAAGAAAAAATACTACATTTATGTGAACAAATAATTTACCTAGATTCTTCAGTAGACAATTTTTATTTTGAGCAGTAATTGATTTTACATCACCATTGGCAACTGTGATTTCATCCATTTGGTGGATATTGGTGAGACAAGAAAAAATACTACATTTATGTGAACAAATAATTTACCTACATTCTTCAGTAGACAATTTTTATTTTGAGCAGTAATTGATTTTACATCACCATTGGCAACTGTATCATGGCTGATGGGAAGAGAGAGTTCAGTAAGAATTAAAAGAGAATTCAAGCTCTTTATTGGGAGGAATAGATGACAACCAGAAAATAATTCTCTAAATAAGATTAAAAATATAAAGATCTGAAAAGTTTAAAAGGACTTTAATGAGAAAGAAAGAGGAAGAGAGAAAGAAAAGAAAGAAAGAAAGAAAGAAAGAGAGAGAGAGAGAGAGAGAGAGAGAGAGAGAGAGAGA
>NW_007729035.1:362491-364561 GCF_000696425.1 Galeopterus variegatus
CCTAGTCCCTTATACATACTATCTGTGGAACTCTGGGAAAGTTACCTAAATTTCTGTATTCATTGCTTAACAGTAGGCTGTAATCAATACCTTCTTATTTGTTTTTTGTGAAGATCAAATAAGATGATGCAAGTGCCTCATACACAGTCATTCAATAAATATGTCTCCCTATTCAACTATAAATTAAATATTTTTTTAGAAATTTTATATACTCTGCCTCGACACAAAATTTGGCTTGACTATCGTCTTCTTCAGAGAAACTTGGAACCGCTTTTTTTTCTGAAATTATAAGTAAGGTTAAGTCATTCTAACGTCACTTGAAAAAAATCCCCTTAAAATCCTCTCCTTTCTAAATACCTCCAACTATGCTAATACTCTTCATTATAAAGTAGAATTTTGTCTGTTGATTCCATACTCTCCCTCCAGGGAGGAATCCACTCTGCCCCAATCCACAGTGCCGCCTGTGGAGTGGCCTGATTTAGGAGGAAGCGGTGACGGTGCCAATGAAATGCCTTCACAGAAAAGAAGAGAGTTTTAAAAGTAACTCTCAGGAAACAGCTTGTTTTTGTTTTGTTTTTTTTCTCTCCATATCTTGGTGAGCTAGAGAAAACGATGCTGAAAGTAGTTAAACGGATTTGGGTAATTCGTGAAGAGAAAGGTAAATCTGAAAAATGGGCGGAAAATAAATAAGGAAATATCATTAGTGAGTCCTAGTAAGACTACAAGAATTTAATTTTCAGTCTCTAAGCATGTGGTAAAAACTGTACCTTATAGGATATAATCAAATAGTGTTTCTCTTAGCCATATATATAATACTAATTTTCAAATTCTTAAGAAATAAAGATAATGCAATATGTGAGGCCTGCCCAGAATATCTAAACTAGGGGGGTATTTATGGAGAAAGACTAAGTAAAGACTAGGTGTTACTAAGCTTAAATTTTGGCAGTCCCTAAAGAAACAAAGAGGTAGGGCCTCAGGGAGCAAAGAAGTGGCACTATAGGCATGGTTCTAGTAGGTAGAACATGAGAAAGTAGGACCACCAAAAACAGATACAACCAGATGGTCGGGAGGTGAGGGTGCGAGGGCTAGGACCCCTGACAGCCTGACAGCTCAGAGGGACCGGGATGCCTGTTCCAACAGCCTTCTCTCTGACTTGTCTTTTGCATAGCTTCAGATTTCCGTGACTGACCCCACACTCAGTAGGAACTCTCTGCAGTTCAAACTCCATCAAGCCCTATGTCCTCTTATGGAAGGGAATTACTTTTCTCCAAAATAGGAGGTGGTAAAGAGAGGTATTTGAGGCTGAGTAAGCAGTTATGTGATCTGCAGGAGACGAAAACAGATACAACCAGATGGTCGGGAGGTGAGGGTGCGAGGGCTAGGACCCCTGACAGCTCAGAGGGACCGGGATGCCTGTTCCAACAGCCTTCTCTCTGACTTGTCTTTTGCACAGCTTCAGATTTCCGTGACTGACCCCACACTCAGTAGGAACTCTCTGCAGTTCAAACTCCATCAAGCCCTATGTCCTCTTATGGAAGGGAATTACTTTTCTCCAAAATAGGAGGTGGTAAAGAGAGGTATTTGAGGCTGAGTAAGCAGTTATGTGATCTGCAGGAGACTCATGTTTCTCCTACCCAGCATCTATTCCCCTTTTTTCTGAAACAAGATCCTGGTCCCACTTCACATTATGTTTTCCTGAAAACAGTGATATGTTCAGGGATGTGCATGAGATCCAAGCCACACTAACATATTTCAAGACCAAGATTTCATGAGGACTATTGGCAAAGAGAAGCAGTTGCTCTGAGTTTGGCAAGCAGGTGACAATATGAACTTTGAGTTTTAGAAACCATCTTGGGGCTTACAGTCAAGATGGCAGAATAGACGGTCCCCAGCATCACTCTATCCCACAAACCAACCAATTTACAACTATTAAAAAGAAATGACAGCCAAGCTGGGGCCACTAGAGCTCAGGGGAAGAGGAAGAGAGGGCTACAGAGTGCACGAAGGCAGGAGAAGCCACAACAAGAGAAAGAAAGAACGGCCCCATCTGTTCCCAATACTCCCTTAATG
>NW_007729035.1:365561-394278 GCF_000696425.1 Galeopterus variegatus
GCAAAGAAGTGGCACTATAGGCATGGTTCTAGTAGGTAGAACATGAGAAAGTAGGACCACCAAAAACAGATACAACCAGATGGTCGGGAGGTGAGGGTGCGAGGGCTAGGACCCCTGACAGCCTGACAGCTCAGAGGGACCGGGATGCCTGTTCCAACAGCCTTCTCTCTGACTTGTCTTTTGCATAGCTTCAGATTTCCGTGACTGACCCCACACTCAGTAGGAACTCTCTGCAGTTCAAACTCCATCAAGCCCTATGTCCTCTTATGGAAGGGAATTACTTTTCTCCAAAATAGGAGGTGGTAAAGAGAGGTATTTGAGGCTGAGTAAGCAGTTATGTGATCTGCAGGAGACTCATGTTTCTCCTACCCAGCATCTATTCCCCTTTTTTCTGAAACAAGATCCTGGTCCCACTTCACATTATGTTTTCCTGAAAACAGTGATATGTTCAGGGATGTGCATGAGATCCAAGCCACACTAACATATTTCAAGACCAAGATTTCATGAGGACTATTGGCAAAGAGAAGCAGTTGCTCTGAGTTTGGCAAGCAGGTGACAATATGAACTTTGAGTTTTAGAAACCATCTTGGGGCTTACAGTCAAGATGGCAGAATAGACGGTCCCCAGCATCACTCTATCCCACAAACCAACCAATTTACAACTATTAAAAAGAAATGACAGCCAAGCTGGGGCCACTAGAGCTCAGGGGAAGAGGAAGAGAGGGCTACAGAGTGCACGAAGGCAGGAGAAGCCACAACAAGAGAAAGAAAGAACTGCTCCAACTGTTTTGAGCCCTGGCCACTTTAAGTCTGGAGCTGCTGAGCACACAGAGCAGGAGCCATCAAAAGCATCAGCTGTGCCCTTCTGATGAAATTGCTTGGAGGCTGCAGGGTAGAAGAGGGCCTTGGTGGCCTTCACGCCAGCAAGACCACTAACAGGGTTCCCGTGGACCCACACAGGAGTGAAGAGCCACAACAACTGAAAAAAGGAGAAGTGTATGGAGTGCAGGTGGTGGGGGAGATGGGCCCACTGGGGAAACACTGGGACACAGCAAGGACAGCTGACCAGCACCCCAATCAGCACAGGACCACTCAGAGGAGACTGGTCAGGAATATAGAATTGCATGGGGTGCAGTTTGATGAAAAGCCTCAGGCCCAGAGCAGAGTTTCTACACAACCCAGGTGCACCGGATCTCATGAGATCTGGAAGTACCTATAAAGTCAACCATTAAAACCTGTGCTGCACAAAAAGCCTTCCCTAGGGAATCAGCAGCAAAACAGCAATTTAGCTAAACCACAGAGCTCAAGTACTGGTCACCACAGGAAGTTCCCCCATTTTAGAAGTAAGCAAAGGACAACAAATTAGTTCCAGCTCTGAATAATTCAACACAGAACTGAAAGAAAAAACAAAATACTCACAGACCAGAAACAAAGTTTGATATTAACTAGTAAAGATCTCACATCAAAGAACACCTATAAAATCTAGAAGAACTGGAAGCCCCCTAGGGTCCCAAACCAGGGACTGGGGGAGGAAGCACCTGAGGCTCCCAAGCTGGGGCGGTGGGGATTGAAGGCCTCACCCACACCCTCCACCCACACACCTGCACCCAGCCCAGCAATGACCAAGCCACCAATGGGAGCCTCCTGGTCTCCTGTGCAGGAATGAGGGGGGTGCCACAGGCCTCGACCCCATCCCTCCTCCTTCCTCCTCCCACCGTACTTCCTTCCCCCTTCCTCTCTTCCCCTCTCTCCCAACTGCTCTGCAACAAACATCTTAGAATGTAAAAAAAATAATAAATAAACTAAAAAAAATAAATAAATTAAAAGAAAAGAAACCGTCTTGACCTCTCAGTGAGAGGATCCCCCCAAGAGAAAAGCCAACACAGAGAAAAGAAGAGGTGAAAGATGAGGGAAGGCAGATTCCTAGCACCACTGTTTGGGTACCTAGTTCCAGCACACATGAAACCTCTCCCTGGATTTGTCATGACATGAGCCAGATAATTATTTCCTTAAATCAGCTTAACCTATGTTTCAGTCACTCACAACGAGTAAATTGCTGTCTACTGCAGTAACATTTACCCTGCTATGACTTCTGCCAAGTAGGGTCTAGAAGTTGAGAAAAATCTGTCAAAGAACGTTATTCTCTCCCTCTGTAGCTGTGTGGTCCCTCTTACTCTACACCTCATTTGGCATAAACAACATTCTGAAAATCATGTCTCTCTCTGGAAAACAGCATGCATCTGCTGGCCTTTATCCACTTATGCCAGGAAGGCTACTGAAAACCTGGACAGAGATCAGCACACTGCCTAGTTCCAACAGCTAAGATAATGGGTAGAAAGAAACATTCTATCTGGACTGTGATCTCTGCTTGTTTTCTCATGGCCAGTTTGGGCTTTGAATAGTTGGAGGACTGTTCTGACAGGGCTCCTGAGCCAAATCTGTATGCTGAAACTCAACCCTGGCACACCCAGTGTGTCCACTCCGTTTTAGCCTGATGCACTCTGGACTTTGATTTTCACTTTACTTTCTTGTCGTAGAGCTACACCACCTTCCCCTCTCTTCTGACTTCTCACTTGCATACCTCTCAGTCAGGCCATACTTGCTTAGCCTAGCTCCTGAGACTGTGACCTGCTCTGATCTCCAAGCACTTAAGTTTTGGTGCTGCTTTCTAAGTCTTTAGTTCTAACTGAAGATGGCATAAGCTATGTTAATAGAGAGATCTCTCTTGTCCACTATTGGAACTGCAAAGAACTTTCTAGTCACAATGCCATGCAGACTGTGCTGCACACTCTTCACTAACCTGCTTATTCCATAAGTACTGATCTTGCTGTCCACAAAATATATCTACTCAAGCAGTGTCATGGATAACTCCAGGGAGAAAGTGGTTTCATCAATCAACTCATCAAGGTTTAGAATTTAACTGTCATGCCCAAATATAGGATGAGCAACTTTTTCTGTTTCAGAAGGAGCAAAATTCTTCCATCTGAAAGAAATCTTTTGATATCATTACTCTCCAATTATTATGAAACTTTATCTCATCATTGCTGCATGAAAAATATTTTCAAATATTAGAAACACTTGTCATAAAATATTCATGTTCTGAATGGCCCTAAGGAGCAGAACTAAATGGATGTTTAGAGAGACAAATTCCAGTTTAGTTTAAGAAAGGGCTTTTTAAATTTTCAGAGCTAGATCAAGATTGACTATGCTCTTTTAGTAGGTGGGGATATTTCTGTCATTTTGGTGTGCTTCAGTGATTTAACAAGTACTGGGTTGAAATCCCAGTGCTCAGCACCCAAAAAATTATTTTGGCTTGGAATGAAGAACACTTTATCTGAAAACATCAGTCATCTATCTCTAGTCACAAGCCTTGATCTGAGGGCCCTGGGAAGTTTTTTGTATGTTCACTCTGATCCAGGAGCAAAACTTCCATCTGGTCTACCATTTGGTCTACCGTGACAATCTGGAACTCCAAAGTGCAGTATATTAAGTGAATTGCTTTTGGTTTCCAGAGGATCTTTCTCCCTGTCTTTGCTATGATTAACACCACAAGGATTTATGCTAAATTCTTCATGTCTTTCACTTACTGACTGCAAAATACAGACAAGTTATTCTTCTGATGAGCAAGAGCACTTTTGATGAACCAGGGAGATTTCCTCCTGACCTAATGATCTTCCGTCTGTTTATTCTTCCTAACTGGCATGGTGGTCCCAATTTGTAAGCTACCAAATTGTAGATTTAGTTTTTGCTAGTATTGTTTTTTTATCAAACTTAAATTTTAAGGGCTCTAAGTATTCTTTTCTGAACAGTAATTTTTATAAAAATTAAGAAAAGTGTGTGTTTAAAAAGTCTTTAATGGAACTGGAAGAGATGCAACAAGACTAACTAAAACTACTGGGAGATTAACAATTATTTTTTTAAAGAAAAAGAAATTAATCATATTTGACCCAGAAAGAAGACAGTTAAAATGAAGTTTGATGAAAATCTATGAAATCACGAAAGTTTTAGTAAGATGGACATGACATTCTTCAGAATATTCTGAAATATTAGATTGTATGCACCTCCCTTAAAGCTCAAGAAAGTTAAGGTTTTCAGCAATATTTTTCCCTGTTGACAAAAACTTATATTTTGACCTTCTCCTTTGCCACATCAAATACCCAACTACCACCCACAGAAATAAGCCAGTCTTTTATTCCACACTCAACCAATTACCCAATGCAAGAAAAAACTCAAGAAAACTTTTCAAATGTCTGAACATAATGAAAAAGATCTATCAATTTAAAATAAAAATAAGCATGTCTATACTCCACCAGTGAACATGCAGAAAAAGAAATCAAGAAAGCTAGCCCATTTACAACAGCCACCAAAAAAATAAAATATTTAGGAATAAAGCTGACCAAGAATGTGAAAAATCTCTACAAAGAGAACTACAAACCACCATTGAGAGAAATTAAAGAGGACACAAGAGGATGGAAAGATATCCCATGCTCTTGGATTGGAAGAATTAATATTGTGAAAATGTCCATATTACCCAAAGTGATCTACAGATTCAATGCAATCCCCATCAAAATTCCAAGGACATTTTTATCTGAGATGGAAAAAGCTATCCAGACATTTATATGGAACAACAAAAGACCACGCATAGCCAAAGCAATCCTGAGCAAAAGAAATAAAGTCGTATAACTTCGTATAATGTATGCTATACGAAGTTATGCCGCCATTGAGAGAAATTAAAGAGGACACAAGAGGATGGAAAGATATCCCATGCTCTTGGATTGGAAGAATTAATATTGTGAAAATGTCCATATTACCCAAAGTGATCTACAGATTCAATGCAATCCCCATCAAAATTCCAAGGACATTTTTATCTGAGATGGAAAAAGCTATCCAGACATTTATATGGAACAACAAAAGACCACGCATAGCCAAAGCAATCCTGAGCAAAAGAAATAAAGCTGGAGGCATAACACTACCTGACTTTAAACTATATTACAAAGCTGTAATAACCAAAACAGCATGGTACTGGCATAAAAATAGACACACAAACCAATGGAATAGAACAGAGAACCCAGAAATCAAACCACACACCTACAGCCATCTGATCTTTGACAAAGGCAGCAAAGCTGCCTACTGGGAAAGAGACTGCCTTTTCAACATTGGTGCTGGGAAAAATGGATAATCATATGTAGGAGAATGAAACTAAACCCATATCTTTCACTGTATACCAAAATCAACTCAAAATGGATTAAAGAATTAAATATGCATCCTGAAGCAATAAAACTCCTTAAAGAAAACATAGGGGAAACACTATAGGAAGAAGGAGTCCATACAAAATTCATGAATAGGACCCAAAAAGCACAGGCAACTAAAGATAAAAATAAACAAATGGGATTATATCAAACTAAAAAGCTTCTGCACAGCAAAAGAAACAATCAACATAGTAAAAAAACAACCAACAGAGTGGGAGAAAATTTTTGCAAAATATACATCTGACAAAGGATTAATATCCAGAATATACAAAGAACTCAAACAACTTTACAGCAAAAAAACAAATAACCCAGTTAAAAAATAGGCAAAGGTTCTGAACAGGCATTTCTCAAAAGAAGGTATAGGAATGGCCAACAGACACATGAAAAAGTGCTCAATATCACTCAACATCTTGGAAATGCAAATCAAAACCACACCGAGATACCATCTCTCTACAGTTAGGATGGCTAACATCCAAAAGACTGAGAATGATAAGTGCTGGAGAGGTTGTGGAGAAAAAGGAACTCTCATCCACTGTTGGTGGGGCTGCAAAATGGTGCAGCCTTTATGGAAAATGATATGGAGGTTCCTCAAACAATCACAGATAGATCTACCATAGGACCCAGTGATTCCACTGCTGGGAATATACCCAGAAGAACGGAAATCATCATGCCTAAGGGATACCTGTACTCCAATGTTCATTGCAGCTCTATATACAATAGCCGAGAGCTGGAACCAGCCCAAATGTCCATCATCTGATGAATGGATAAGGAAACTGTGGTACACCTACACAACTGAATACTACTCTGTTATAGAAAACAACAAAATACTACCATTCGCAACAACATGGATGAACTTAGAGAAAATTATATTAAGTGAAACAAGTCAGGCACAGAAAGAGAAATACCATGTGTTCTCACTTATTTGTGGGAGCTAAAAAGTAATAAATAAATAAACACACAAACAAATAAAGGGAAGTGGGTAGAAGACAGAATAACCACAAAAATTCCTTGAACTATTTAAGCCAAGTGCACAGATACGATGTAGGGGCAAGGAGGGGAGGGGGTGGAAAGGAAAGGGTAAAGGGGCATGAAAATCAAGTACAATGTATTTTGAGAAGTAAAATAAAATAAAATTAAATTTTAAAAAATCAAAATGAAGGCAAAAATTCATGATAAACGAAATATCAAAATTTTAAAATAAATACAGTATCCAGCCCAGGAAAAAATTTAAAAATTAAAAAAGAAGAGAGAAACCCAAATAACAAAAATCAGATATGAAAGAGGGCACATTACAACCAATACTCAAAAAGTACAAATAACCATCAGAGCCTATTATTTAATTTAAAATAATAATAAAAAATAAAATAAAATAAAATGAAAATAAAAATTGGGGGAAAGTTGAAATTCTGATGCCTTCAAATTTCTCCCACTTTTACTCAGGGTTCCTTTCACTCTAAAGTATCTGCTCTAAGTGAAATATTCAGGTTGTATAGATTAGAGATATAACTTATGGCAAAATATTTACTATACTAGGATTCTAATATCAACCAAGTAGGATAATTCACAGAATTTTCATTACAATGAGATTATACCAAGTATTGAGTATAATTTGTGCCCATGCAGGCTAAAAGGGTGACTACAACTCCCTAGACACTTTCCTTAAAATGGATGGACAGTTGGTTGACATTTTAGTTTTGAAATACACTAAAAACATTCTCCATGATTCAGACCTGAAATATTTCTAACCTTGGTAATATGCATGTACAGAAATCTCTACATAATCTCAAATGTGCAAGTTCTTATGATGTTGGAAGTGTTTGGAGTTGGTTTTCTGTTTGTTTATTTTAGGTTACTTGCATCTGTGAGAGGAAATTTAATAGAAAAAAACCCAAGTAGCTCCAGGGCACAGAAAAAAAAAAAAAAAACAAGGAAGTATTCTTAAGATAATTCTCAAGTGAACATATTGACTATTTTTTAATGAAAGAGCAAAGAAATGAATGAGTGAAACAAAACAGTAGAGTTAGATTTGGAAATTAAAACTGCTACCTAAGTGTGTGTGGAGAGGATAGCATATTTTTTTTATTTGTCAAAACTTTTTTTTTTTAATCACTGCACCACTCTATATTCATAGTTTGTTCATTTGAAAGCTACCTATAAAACATGACCTTAAGTAAACATAATTTACTTAATTTTGGTATTTAAAATACCTTAATAATATTGCACTATAGATACAAGCTATAATTATGCTTCTGAACAATATTTGTTTCTCATGATCAAGCATAATATTTTAAGAATATTCTTTATGAGACCGAAGGGGAAATTTTAACTAGCAAGATATGTGCTCAGTATCTTCCTTCTTTCCTTCCAGATATTTTCAAAGTGGTTATGTCACATAACTTTTCCGACATAGGAAATATAATGTTTGTAGCAAAGAGACTTGTGTTTCCACAGATGGCAGGAATGAGCTGGGATAATACTTTTTTACAAAGTACTTTTGCAAGGAACATAATCTTATTCAAATAAGCTCAGGAAAATGCAATTATTAAGCAGATACTCATTTAATGGACTCCAAGGTGAAGTTAAATCTCCAGGCACCAGGAGGGTCAGGAACCAGGCAGCCATAGGGGCCTCCACATAGATTCATGGACATAGACTCTCATGGTCCACCATAAAGAGTTAGAGTCAGGTAGTCCAGTTGGTTTGGTCCAGCCTATGTATGAATTGGTTCCGTCAGGCCAGCTGTACTCTTGTTTAAATCAGAGTGGTTGGAGATGTTGAGCAGTAGCAGGATTGGGGAGCAAAGCATATTTTCTGAGAAGGGGTATGGAAGGGGGGAAATAATTGTCAAATATAGCACAATCACTAAAATAATTAAAACTCAGATCATGCAAAGATAAAAATTATCACTTGCTTAAAATATAGCTCTAAAATTTCTGTGCCAACGTTTGAATTAACCTCCATAAAAGATCAAAGCCCGACACTGGCATCCTTTTTTTTTTTAAAGGAATTTCATAAATATAATTCAGAAGTCTCTACCTAAGATTCTTTATCTCCAAATTAGGTTGAACTTCATTATGACCAGAAAACACTTGCTGTTACTAATGCATGTGAGAATAACTGGTAGAAATAATTATTCCTTTAGACTTATTGTATAAATCATTACATACATTTCTTTAGCACTTAGTAATCTTAAAGCTATGCCAAGTAATCCAAACTACTAAATATATAAATAAAATAGCAAAACCAGATCTAAAGACATACAGAAGAATTTATTTTTTAATTAGCATTAGTAAATTACATATTAAAAAATATTCATGACACCCAATTCTGGAACTATGACTCTTAATAAATGTTCCAAACTCAGATATGCTTTTTAAAAGCTCAGATGCTGGTATTAGCATCTCAGCTCCCATCATATGAGCCACAAAGTAAGCCTCTGCTCTTTTTCTCTCTCGAGTATCATTTCTCAGAATGGTACAACAAGGCTTCCTTTCTTCCATGCATAAACATTCCTCCCCAGTAATAATTTTAGGATTCAACTAAAATCATCTGTAGTCTTCCTTCATCTTTATCCATTTAAACCTATCCACAATGACCTATGAATATGTTGCTCTCTGGCTCAAGTTCTTTAATCATTTTCCCTGGTCTACAGGATAAAGCTGAAGTACTTTTGGCAATCACAGAATGCACATTCATCCTTGACCGGCCCATTCTCTCCTCTCCAGATTTATCACCTTCCACTCTCAGCCTTACAGTTGACACTTTAGTAATAAGAAAATACTTATCACTCCTATTCACCTTGTGCTTCTAGGTCTTTTCTAATGCTTCTCCCTCTGATGGGAATATTCTTCTGCACCACCCCTTCTTTACCTAAGCAATTTCTACTCTCCCCTAATGACTCACCTCATACGAACGTTCCCTGAGCCTACCAACTGGCTAAAATTCCCTCCCTTGTGATCCCAAAGGATCCTGTGCATATCCCAATAAAAACATTTATGATATTGTATTGAAATTATCACTTAGTGTGTCTATTCCTCCACTAACCTAAAAGCTGGTTCCTGTTATACCACCAATACCTATGAGGAGTAGCTATTCTAGATTTGTTGAACAGAATGAAAGTTCTGATACAGACACCCATTAATACTGTTTCTGACAACAAAATAACATAAGCCCTTTTGTAGAGAATTTGAAACCCCTCTGAAATCTGGAAACTTACAAATTGGTTGTTTTAAAAATATTCAGCTGCTTGAGTAAAGTGAATGTAATGTTTTAATTTTTCTCAGTAGTTGGCCTCAAGAAAATGTCTGTTCATAGATGTAGCCCAAGAGCACTTTCCTGGCATGCTGGCTCAGTGCCTGGAACCATCTCAACACTTTGCCTAAAGCAAGGCAGTAACAGTTCAAGCAGCAGACAGGCTCATGGGTCTCAAGACATGGCTGAAATCATGCTTTTTCACATCAGAGTGTGGTGACGATGACTGTCTTAAACAATGTGATTTTATTCAATTACCCAAAACAAGCAGCACATTTCTGTTGTTCTATATCCCAAAGTCCTCATTATTTTATATTTTTTAAGCATACTGAGAACTTAAATAGAAAGTTCATAATGTTATACTAATATGAAAGAGAGATCTTTATAGGTAAAATAAATAAAATATATAGGTCACTGTATAATCAACTATTCAGAGATAATTTTGTGTCCGGCATTACCTACATCTCTCAGGTAACAGTGATTAGGAATTCAGCACTCTTGAATTGTACAGAAAATTGCTACAATTCCCCCATTTCACTATGCTCATATAAGAACGACCTAAGGACAATTTTTAAACAAGGCAAATTGAAATGAAGCCTAAGTAACAAGGTAAAATTCTACTTTCTTATTAACAATAGAGTTAGGAATATTTATAATCCATACTTCTGTTTCACATTCTGCAAAAAGGGCATAATCTAAAACTACTTTAGGAGACCTCCCTACAAAGGGTCTTTGTTCTCTGATTCAAATTCAGTTTTTCAAAGCACTTCAGTTATTAAAGAGGGGGTATCTCAGAATTGAACATAGGTAAGCATTACAAAATGTACCCTGTACATTTTCCCCCCTCTCTCCCTCATGGGTATGCACTCATTCATGCTTTCTCTACCTCATTTACAGAAGCCAGTGATAAAAAAGTTCCTTACTTAGTATTATGTGTATCAATGGTATGGAAGAGCTCATGTAATTCTTCTCCACTGAGAACACCATCTGCAAAATATGCTTTGAATTCTTCAAAGGATAATTTTCCATCATCTGAAATGGCAAGAACAAAGAAAAGAGAACAAATCATCTCAACTTTGTACATTGTTTTATCTTTTGATTTTTAGAACTTTGTCCAAATGCTTGTGTATTTTTCAAACAGAAAAAACAGTTCAAGGTGTTAAAAAGAAAAAATAGTTAAACATATCTTTATAGCACATAGAATGGAAATGCATACATTCTAATGAAATCTAAGTCTACATGGTCTGGGGAATTTTTTGGTTCATTTATTAACATGAAAAACATTTACTGAGCCATTTAACTGGCCACACCAGAAGGATATGTGCATAACAGAAGGATATCTGTATGACCAAATGAAGAGTCTAACACAGAGCAAATTATTTAGATGTTTTGCCTTCATGATACCAAGTAAATATAGGACCTAGCAGATTGCAAGATAAGTACTAGATGTTTAATAAATGAATATTGATTGCATAGATACTTACTGTGGATATCAGAGTTGTTATTACAGTCCAACAAACTATGTTTATTCCTATACCCTTTAAACCAATGAGTACTTTTAAAGTCAAACACATTTTACTTATGGTGGGATACAAAAGTGAAATACAATCAGAGTCTAATAAAAGAGACAGGATGTACAAACATAACTACAAGTATGTTGTACAACATACTTGTAGTTATGTTAGAACACAGTAAATGCAATAAGAGACAGGCGCACATTAAATGTATGGGACTTTGGGTAATAAAAGGTCTTTTCACTTGGGGGCATGAGTGGTTTTAGTAGCATTTGCATCTAACTTTGAACAACATGTAAAACCTGGATAAGCGTAGATGGAAAAGACATGTTGAGAACAGGCATAAAGAGTTGTACAAGACACAGAAGCAGTAAATCCAGACGGGTGAAGGGACACGGGTCGAGGGAAGTCTCGCACTTCTCTCTGCGAGGACGAGTTTGTCCGTTATCTCAGATGAGCTACCAAATGACAGTCACGGATGCAATGATCGTTTCCATTCCCAGTGAGGAAACTGAAGCCTAAGGAGGAAGGAATTTACTCAGGACCACAAAACTCCTGTAATGTGGTCCTACCAACAACACTACACTGAACAAAGAAATTGTCTTTGAGCAGAAGGTATGATTTAATAAGGTGGTATCTTCAAGACGCATTTAAAGCATTTTTTATTTCCCTCAAAAGATAGTCCACAGACTTCCTTGAGTGCTGTTAAAATGCAGATTCCTGGGCCCTACCAGAGAATCAGAATCTCACAGAATGCACAGAGGGGTGGGCAGACAAGAAATCTGAATCTTTAACAACCTGTGTGACTCCTCCTTACACTAACACCCAAGAAGTATTACTATAAAGTATAAAATAGGCCTAATCACTGAATTAATTACTTAATTTTTCAGATAAGAACTTAAAGGATGTAACATTTTCAAAAATCCTTATTTGTGAATATAAGAATAATATCCCCAAGATGTTTTAAGTTGTATTTTATTTTTCTTTTTAACTTAGGCACAATAAACCAATCTTCCAGTTAGTTCTTGCCAATAGTTACCTGGGCAGACATAGCTTAGAGGTGATTAAAATCCAGAGCTGAATCAAGCACAAAATGAGTTCCTGACCCCCAGTGACCTCCTGGATCAGTTGAGCTCAGCCATTCAGACAACATAGCAACTCTTTACAAAACCAAATTTAATCTACCAAGCTCATCAATTGCCTTATTGTGTGTTTCTGTTAAGTTATTTTAGTTTCATGCCTCATATGACTATTTTAAACTTCAGCCCCCGTGTAACCTGATGGATATGCTAGCCTAGGCTTAGTGTAGTATTTCTACTGTGCATCACCTTACATTGATAAAAATTATGTTGCCAGATTGAGGAACTGAACACAAACCACATCTAGGTATAGGTCAAAGAGAGAAAGGGAAAGAGCTTTTCATCTACTATTTGAAAAAGAATGAAATAGAGTATATTAGTCTGTCTCTGGTGCTTGTAATAGAATACCTGAAATTGGATAATTTATGAATAAATAATATTTTTTTGCTTACAGTTTTGGATGCTAAGAAGTCCAAAGTCCAAGGAACACATCTGGTGAGGGCCTTGTTCTTGGTGGTGAACTCTACAGTGATGCAGGGTATCACTTGGCAGATGGCTTGAGCAGATACAGACTAACATCCTCATCACTTTCCTTTTAAAGCCGTAAGAACCATGCCCATGACTACCATTAAACCATCAATTTACTAATCCATTTAGTAGGTCATGGTCTTCACAATCTAATCACCTCTTCAAGGCCACACCTTTCAATTACCTTAACAGGATTTCCTACCTTCTTAACACTGTCACAGTGGGGGAGTGGGGTGTTAAGTTTCTAATACCTGGAATTTGGGGTGACACAATTCAATCCATAGCAGAGAAAAGAAAGATAAATGGAAATCAACCCATTTCCAACTCCACCACTGTGATGTGTAATGAACGTAATGCATACATATTGATGGTGGGATATGTTTTCCTTGGTGGACACTTAATAGTTCTCAGGTGAGCTGAACCGGGCTATTATAGAACTCTGGTTGCCTATGCATCCTGTGGATAGGATGGGCATCTGTGTTAATGCTTTACAATTACAATAAATAAATGATGTCAAATAATAATGTATATATGAGTACTATCAAATAAAAGCATTGACCAACAAGTGCTCTGGTGATTCTCTGGGGCTAAAGTTTTTTTTTTTTCTTAAAACTGTTATTGGAAAAAAATATAAAAAGAAAAAGGAGGCACTGAATCACAGTTCTGGCTTGAAAGGTAGGAAATACTCTTATGTTTTACAAGCCTGTTTTTACCACATGTAAGACTCCTGAAAGTCTTCCATTCAGGCTGCCACACTACTAGACAAACATTTGCAAAAAGTTACTTATTAGTAGTTCAAGACTAGTACCTTAATGTTAAACAGAAGTATTACATTTTTTAAAGAAAAGGTCAAAAAACATTTCTTTGTAGTGTGATTTTATATTAATAAAGCAATCATATGTTTTTATTTAAATACTTTATTTCAACTTCAATATTCCTTCTGATGTTTTCTTTTGAAATGGAACAGCACAGTTAAACCTTGAGTTATACTAGTATAGCTCACAGAATAGCCAAATCTTATGAGGTCTGATTTCCTGATGATAAATCTCAACTTTTACCACAAAAGGTCACAAGTTTTTCACCTTTTTCCATTAGAATTATATACTTTGTCTGACTTTGTCCTGAGCATAGTTGGCCACTCTCTGCTTTATTTTAAAATTATTCTGACCTTATATTCTAAATTCCATTATCTTTTTTTTTTTTTTTTTGAGATGGAGGCATCCAAGTACAGTTGCTTAGAGCAGTCTTAGAACAGAAATTGAGTTTTAAACATGGATTTACCATTTGCTAGTAGAGCAGTTTCATCCACTCTTTCATCAAATACTTATCAAGATCACACCATGTGCCAAACACTTTGGTTTGAGCTAAGAATAGGTAGACAAGCCCTTATCAATCTTAGACATGTGATGGAAGATATAGCATATGGACAGCCAAGTACAATATGATAAGGGCAATTCTAGGGGACATAGAGTGAAGTATGAACATTTAGAAAAAGAAACTATCTAAATGTGAAGGAATAGGGAATGTTTCCCAGAGGAAATGACACTTCTGATAAGACACAAATGTAAAATAGGGGTTAGTGAAGGAAGATCTTTAAAGAGAAAGAGTATTTTGGGCAAAGGCAATGAAAATGACACAGCTGGGAGACAAGAAAGGATATGGGTTGGAAACTGAAAAGAAAAATCAGTACACTCAGTCAAAGAGCACATACCTGGAGGGAAAGTGAAGCCAGAGAATTAGATACAGAGGGACAACATCATGAGAAGCCATAAAAATCATCGTAGAGTTTTAAATTCACCCCAAGAACACATGGGAGCCATGGTCATATTCTAGAAAGCAAACTGTGAGTGTAGCAAGTGGAATGGAGTGGAGAGGGATGCCACAAGAAGAGAAGACCCGCTCAGAGGACAAAGCAGAATTCTGGGCAAAAGTTAAAAGTGGAAGAAACTTCGGTAGTGACAGTGAGAACACAAAGTGGACAGATTTTTCATCTGTTTAGGAAATAGAATCAACTGGCGATGTTAGAGTTAATGGGTGAGAGGGAACAAGACGTCAAGGCTGATATTTGCTTTCCAGGACTGAGCAAGGGTGGGCGGCATCACCATCCATTGTGAGAGAGAACACTGGCAAAAAGCAGGGAGTGTGGTAATGAGTGCTCTCTTGGAGATGTTGAAATTAGAGAAATAAGTAGTGGCATTGAGTACACAGTAGAATCATATAGGTCTAGAAAAGTCGGGGGGGGGGGCTTGAGATGTATGCTTGGGAGTTACCAACACATAGTAATCGAGGTCCCAGAAGTGAGTGAATTCTAGGGAGAATGCCAACAGCAGGAAAGAAAAGGGCCCAGAAGGATTATATGTATATACATATTTATATTTTGTTAAACTTAATAGATGAAACACTTTCTATCAAATGTACATATCACCTTGTACAAGTCATTTAATATCACTGTACATTAATTTCTTTATCTCTAAATAAAAGCTTCCTCCTGTTCTGACCTTCTAACGTTATATATTTGTTTTAAAACAACTTACTAACTATATAAATGAAAATAAAATAGAAGCTCTTCCAATTTCAGCTTCGACATGTAAATATTTTAAGACGTGGTCATTCCTGTCCTTAGAACAACAAAGAGCTGCATAAACTGACGTTTGATGACTTTTCTTGGTTTCATCAGAGCACCGAGGCCATAGGGCAAACTGCTATCCAAAATCTGGAGGACTAGGCAAAATCAGAGAGTCACAGCTAAGATCTGCTTACCTGGAGCAGAAGCCACTGGAACTACAAACTGATATGTACACTTAAATGGTAATTTTGATGGATTGCTGGAGTCTGACTAGCATGAAAGAGAAAAACTCCCGGGGGCTGCAGTTTCTGGGGAGTTTTCATACTTTGGTAGATTTTGCCTCCAGAAACCCCTCCAGGTTCTCACAGTGAGGAGACAGGAAAGATCCCTTTGTGGTTCTGGCAGGGAGTAGAAAAAGAGTAATAGTAAAATGTTCCCAGAGTGTTTTCCATAACCAAGGCCTACTTTCCATGGGCAAAGACTTTACCAGAACCCTATCCCACTTGGAAGAAGAGGATTTCTCCTACTGTAGTCCCCACCAGTCTTCCTGTCTCAACTAAGGATTGGGGGAACTAAAAAACACTTGCAAAATTTGTAGCCCAGGGATACAGACCTACTAAAAGACTGAGATTTAATCATAAGATTATACAACACATCTACTCCCCGACTTCTTACTACCACACCAACAGGGCTTACAAATAATAACAGTTAATTGTAGCTGAAAGAGCTGTCAGACTCAGACTTTCTTTGAGGAGGAGTACTAGGGGAAGCTCAAAGTCAACAGATGAGACAAAAAGACACAATAGGAATTTAAAGCCTCTCACACCTACAGCTAGGGTAAACATTAAACATAGCCCATCTCCCAGCAATATTGCCATACACTCTCACACTAAAGGCCTATCTCTCTCCATTCCTATTACCTGATACATCATGTCTGGCTCTCACAAAAAAATTTCAAAGAACGCTAAAATACAAAAAAAAGCAAAGTCTGAAAAGACAAAACAAGCATTGACGTCAGACTCTGATATGACACAGATATTGGAATTATCAAACAAGAAATTTAAAATAGCTATGATTAATATGTTAAACACTCTAACGGAAAAAGTAGACCATATGCGAGCAGAGATAGGTGACATAAGCAGACACATGAAAACTCTAAGAGTCAAAAGAAAATGCTAGAAGTTAAAAAAATTGTAACATGAAAAATATCTTTGTTGGACTCATCAGTGGACTTGACATAACTGAGAAAAGAATCAGGAAGCTTGAGGATAGGTTAATAGAAATGCCAGTATTTTCCCACCCCCATGGCAATTTTAATCTAGCTTTTGCGAGCATTTAAAATAATTATCCTTTAAAAACACTGACTTTCTTAAACTGCAATGCACAACAGAAAAATAACTTAAAAAAATAACACAGAACATCCAAGAACTCTGGCAAATTGCAAAAGGCATTACACGTAATTGGAATAACAGAAGAAGAAAGAGAATACAGAGCAGAAAAGCTATTTAAAGTCACTGTGGCCAAGAATTTTCCAAAATTAGTGACAGAAACCAAATCACAGATTCAGGAAACTCAGAAAGTACCAGACAGAATAATCACCCCCAACTTCCCCTCCTCGAAAAACCAAACTCACGTCTAGGCAAATCAGATTCAAACTGCAGAATATTAAAGACAAAGAGAAAGTTTAGAAAGAAGTAGAGAAAAACAAAAACAACAACAAACATCTCACCTATAAAAGGCCAAGGATACGAATTACAGTTCTAATGGACCTTGTCAGAAACCATGCAAGCAACAAAAGTGTGCTGTGAAATATTTAAACTGTTGAAAAAAACAACACGATCTAAAATTCCATATCCAGTGAAATTATTCTTCAATAGTGAAGGTGAAATAAAGACTTTCTCAGATAAACAAAACTGAATGACCTCATTCTCAGCAGAACTGCCCTGCAAGAAATGTTAGAAGTTCTTCAGGGAGATGGAAAATGTTGTAAGTAAAAAATTCAGATCCACATAAAGCAAAAGAGAGTGTCAGAGAAGGAACAAATGAAAGTAAAATAAAATATTTTATTTTTCTTATTCAGAATTAAGCTGAGATAACTGTATAAAGTAATAATACTAACAACATAATTGTGATTACAGAATATGGATAAGTAAAATGAATTATATTAATTTTGTAAGGAACAGTAGGAGGAACTGGAAATACTCTGTTAAAAGGTACCTGTATTACCCATGAAGAGGTACAGTGTTATTTGAAGGTAGATTTGGATTAGTTAAAAATACATATTGCAAACTCAGACTAGTTAAAAATGTATGTAGCAACCACTAAATTTTTCAAAAGGAAATACAATTAATTTGCTAAAAGAGGAGATAAAATAGAATCATATAAAATACTGATTAAAACCAGAAAAGGCATAAAAAGAAGGGGGTGGGGGACAAAATACAAATAAAATTAATAGAAAACAGCTACAAATGTGGTAGACATTAATCCAGCAATATCAATAATCACTTTAATTGTGAATGGTCTATACAAACAAATTAAAAGACAGAGATTGTCAGAATGAAATAAATAAATAAAAACACACAACAATCCTGAGCGTGTATGCACCTAACAAGAGAATGACAAAATATGTGAGACAAATACTGATAGAAATAAAGAGAAATGGACAAATCCATTATTATAGTTGGAGACTTCAACAACCCTTTCAGTAATTAATAGATTGAGCATATAGAAAACTAGTAATGATGTATTTAACCTGAACACCACTACCAATACCTTAATCTGCAGGTATTTATAGAATATTCCTTCCAACAACAGCAGAATACACAATCTTCTCAAGCTCACATGGAACATTCACCAAGGTATGCCACATTCTGGGCCACAAAATATAACTTAACACATTTAAAGTATAGAAGTCATTCAAAGTATATTCTCAGACTACACCAGAAGTAAACTAGAGATTGAAAACAGAAAGATAGATGGAAAATCCCCAAATATTGGGAAATTAAGCATCACTTTTTTGAATAACACATGAGTCAAAGAAGAAGGTTTAAGAGGAATTTTAAAAATAATTTGAGCTAAATAAATATGGCAATAACAACACATCAAAATGTATGCAATACAGTGAGAGCAGGGCTTGCAGGAAAATTTATACCATTAAATGCATATACTATAAAGGAAGAAAAATTTTAAATAATTAGTTGAGCTTCAGTCTTAGGAAACTGGAAAGAAGAATTTCAGCCTAAACAAGCAGAAGAAAAGAAATAATAAAAATTAGAGCAACTCAATGAAATTTAAATCAGGAAAACAGTAGAGAAAGCCAGCAAAACAAAAAGATGATTCTTTGAAAAGATTAATAGAATTGATAAACCTCTCATCAGGCTAAGCAAGAAAAAATGAGAGGACATACATTATCAACATCAAAAATGAAAAAAAAGCGTTATGACTATTGTTCCCATGGATATTAGAAGGATAAGAAGGGAATACTGTGCACAACATTACACCCACAAATTTTATATTATTTGATCTGAAATGAAACAATTCATTTAAAGATATGAACTCTGGCCAGCCACCAAAAAAAAAGGCATGAACTGCCAAAACCCATACGAGAAAAAATAGTTCATCTTTTCTAAAGTAAGGAAGTTGATCATTAATACCCTTACAAAAAATAAAGCACAAAACAAATTGTTTTACCGATGAATTCTATCAAACTTTTAAGCAACAAATGATACCAATTCTCCACAATCTCTTCCAGAAAATAGAATTATTAATAACACTTACTACCTCATTCTATGAGGCCAGCATTACCCTAATACCAAAACCAGATAATCAAAGGGAAGTGACAGACCAATATAGCTCACGAACATAAATGCAAAAATCCTGAACAAAATATTAGCAAATCAAATCCAAATATGTTTAAAACATTATGCAACAAGACTAAGGGGATTTAGTTCAGGTATTGGAAGCTAGGTTGATATTTAAAAATCAGTCAGTGTTATCCACAACATCATAAGGCTACAAAAGAAAAAAATTACGTGATCATATCAACTAACGAAGAAAAAGCATCTGACAAAAATCAAACTCTCATTAATACTAAAAACTCTGTTCAAACTTAGAGTAGAGGGGAACTTTCTTAACTTGATAAAGAACATCAACAAAATTTCTACAATTAGAATCATACTTAGTGGTGGGAAAATGGATGTCTTCCCTTTATAATCAGGAAGAGACCTTAGAAAAAGTGTCCTTTCATTACTTCTATTTAATATTATACTGGAAGTCCTACTTATTGCTAAGACAAGAAGCAGGAATAAAAGGTATGTAGATTGGGAAGGTAGAAACAGAACTGTATTTCTTCACAGATAGTGTAACTGTGTATGTAGGAAATCCCAAAGAATCTGCAAAAACAAAGCAAAACAAAAAAAAACAAACCAGGAACTAAAAAGCAAACATAGCGAAGTCACTGGGTACAAGGTAGGTACACAAAAGTCAATTGCTTTATTATATACCAGCAATGAACCATTGGAATTAGAAATTAAAAACAATACCATTTACAATAGCAGCAGAAAAGAGAAATACTTATGTATACATCCAAAAAATTATAAAGGATCTAAATTCAGAAGACTACAAAACTCTGATTAAAAATAATGAAAGGGGACCTAAATAAATAAACGAAGAGATACCCCATTTCATAGACTGGAAGACTCAATATTCTTAAGATGTCAATTCTTCCCAACTTGATCTATTGATTCAATGTAATCTCAATCAAAATCCCAGAAAGCTACTTTGTAGTACTGAAAAACTGATTTTAAATTTTATATGGAAATGCGAAAAACCTAGAATAGCAATACTGAAGAAGAATAAAGTTCAAGGACGGACACTGCCCAATTTCAAAATTTACTATAAAGCTTTCTACAGTAACCTAGCCAGTGTTGTATTGGCAAAAGAACAGATGCATAAACCAATGGAACAGAATCAAGAGGCCAGAAATGTACCCACGCTAATACAGTCAATTGATCTTTGACAAAGGAGGAAAAGCAATTCAATGGAGAAAGAATAGTTTTTCAACAAATGGTGCATGAATAACTGGATATTTATGGGCAAAACAGTGAAACTAGACATAAACCTTCACCATTAAGATAATATGAGTTGACTTAAAATAGATAATAAACCTATGTAAAATGAAAAATTAGAAGAAAATCTATGTGACTTTGGGTTGAACGATGAGTTTTTTAGATACAACACCATAAGTACAATCCATGAAAGAAAAATTGGTAAGTTGGACTTTATTAAAATTACAAACTTTTGCTCTGTGGGGGAAAGAACTGTTAAGAGAATGAGACAAAAGCCACAGACTGGGAGAAAATATATGTGAAGTACATATCTGAATAAGGACTTGTAATCATAATGTACAAAGAATTCTTAAAAGTCAACAGTCACAAAACAAAAAGCCAATTAAAAAATGTGTAGAAGATCTGAACAGACACTACACCAAAGAAGATATACAGATTCAAATAAGCATTTGAAAAGATGCTCAACATTATTTGTCATAATGGAATTGAAAATTTAAAGAGTCATGAAATACTGCTAAAACCCCTGAAAACTGACAATACCAAATTCTGGGTAGGATGTGGAGCAATAGGAACAATCCTTGCTTGCTGGTGGGAAAGAAAAATGTATAAAACAGTATACAGTTTTACACATGTATAAAAATGCTGGTAGGAAAGAAAAAATGTATAAAGCAGTATAGCAACTTGGAAGACATTCTGGTATTTTCTTGTCTAGCAGTAAATCTCCTGGGGACTTACCCAACTGACTTGAAAATTTATGTCCATACAAAAACCCGCAGGTGAGTGTGTACAGCAGCCTTATTTCTAATCACCAAAAATTGGAAACAACAAAGATGTACTTTGGTAGGTGCATGAATAAAATAATTTGGTACATCTGCACAATGAAATATTATTCTACGATAAAAAGAAATAAGCTATGAAGCCATGGAACGACATGAATGAATCTTAAATGCATATTGTTATGAAAGAAGCTAGCCTGAAAAGGCTACCTATTGTATGATTCCAATTTTATGACATTCTGGAAAAGACAAATGTATAAAGACATTTAAAAGATCAGTGGTTGCCATGAGTTTGAGCAGGATGGAGGGAGTGTTGAACAGGACAAGGCTAGGAGATTTTTTGGGAGGGGAAACTATTTTGCATGACCTGGTATGATGGATATATCATGTTATGCATTTGTCAAAACTTTTTCTATTTGCCAAAGAACTTTATAACACAAAGAATGAACTTTAATGTATGCAGATTATTAAACAATTATTTAAGAGTTCAGGGTATCCCAGGATGGAACACAAAATGTGACAAAACAATTTAACTCTATTAGAAATGTATGAAATGACCTCACTTAAGGGAGTGAGGGATATGGGGCTGACCTAAATAACTTTTGAAATGAGTGGAGTCTATAAGCTAAAGGCAAAAGAAACTATGTTTGTTTCGCATGGCATATGAGTAAAACATTCTAATATTGCTGCACAAGCATACCAGAACTGAACAATTATGTAAATAAATGGCTGATGCTAGAAGCCAATTTTCTCATTGTTGGAGTAAGAGGTTGAAGGTGACCAAAGAAAGGAGCTTGAATAATCCAGGTGGAAATGGATTAGAGTCTGAGACATCAGTATGAACTCATGTTTAGCTTAGTATAGATACATATGGGTACATACAGAAATATTCATAGATAAGTGCATGTATATGTGTTAGTGTACACATATATTTCTTTGCTCTATCAGCTGAGAAGGCTTAGAAGCAAGATGACACCTCAGTAACAATGAGCACACTTATCACCCAGATCTTGGTTTCTAATAACATTCTCTAATAAAAAAAGACCAGTGCTCCTTGAAGAAGTGCTCTTCTCCCATGCAGAAGAATTCTAAATGATTTTCATGCAGATAGTAAGACTTCAAGGAGGTGGAGCATAATTCTCCTCTCCTTAGGTGTGGACTGCACATAGTTGACTTTCTTCCAGAAAGTGAAGTATGGAAAGGGGATAGAGAAACTTGACAACACTACCTCAACCAGGTAGGTGATCAGCATCAACATCGGTAGTCATAGATTACACTGGTAGTATATACCCTTGATATGATGTAATGACACTTCACCTCTGTGGTCTTCCTCCCCACAACACATAATACCAGTCTAATCATGAGAAAAACATACTAATCACAATTGAGGGACATTCTACAAAATACCAGACGTAGTACTCCTCAAAACTGTCAAGATTATCAAAAGCAAGAAAAGTCAGAGAAACTGTTTTAACCAAGAAGAGCATAAGGAAACGTAATTACAATACATAATGTGGTGTCTTGGATGGGATCCTGGAACAGAAAAAGGAACATTTGGTAAAAACTTAGAAAAGAGGAATAAAGTATGGACTTTAATTAATAATACTGTATCAACATTGGTTCATTAATTATAACAAATATACCACACCAATGTAAGATGTCAATAATAAGGAATACTGGATGTCAGGTACATGGAAATTCTCTGTACCAGCTCTACTTTTCCTGTAAATCTAAAATAGTTCTAAACTAAACACTTCATTTAAAAATGTATGTAATTTCTAATGAAAAGTGGGTAGCACTAAATAAAATATTTTAGTATATTAAAAAACGACTCATTTACCATGTTTATCATAACATGGTAAAGTTAGTTATGTATATTCATAGTAGATCATGGAATATAACATAATTAACTCAATAATCAGCTCAACAGACTCACTTTCTTAACTCCAAACGTTCTACCCTGGCTTTCATGTATTCTACAGACTACTACAGAAAATGAAATGTTTTTTTGTATCAGTGCTCATACAAATAAAAATATTTTGACCTGTTATTTTGAAAAGCATTTTTACTATAAATTTTATTGACTATAGTAACCATAATAATTTCATGAAGTAGTTAGATTTCCTATTTTTCTTTTCATAAGGGAATGAAAACTGAAATACAAGGTTAAATGATTCTGATGGGGTCCCTGAAAGCCTGTCTCCCAGGCTTCTCACATTTCTGGAAGCTGGTCATTAAATCTACCTTTGGTTTAAAGTCTACCAACTGTCCAGATATCAGGTAGAAAACTGAATAACTTACTAAAATGCTTAGTTCTTTACTGACTTGACACCAAATATTTAGATACTTTGTTGGGATAGCTTATTTGTTACAAAAAAAAATTTTTGTTACTTGGAATTGTGATGGGAATATGAAAAAAACCGCTTTCATCCTGAGGGAATGAGTGTTTATTAGTTTTCATGGCTAGAAAGAATGTGCTTCTAATTTAGTGAAAATAAAATCCATTTAATGTCACTTCCATGGAGAATTAGCAATAACATTTTTTGCAAGACTAGGAGAAAAACAACAAAAAAACACCCCCCATTTACTCTGGCATTTGTTGAATAACAGATGAAACATTTGTTGAAGAAACATTTAGTTATTTGTAGAGGATATAAATCCAAAATTAACAGCATAAAGAATTCTCCATTTGCAGGCACTTTTACCGGTAAATGAAAATTAAATATTTTAACACACAGCCTTTAGATATAGCAAGAGGACAGCAATATATATTTGAATTGCTTTCCTTTCTCCTCCTCCATTCCTTCATTCTCATTGGATAATCGCTGCTTTCCCAGCGAGGCTACCCTCCAAAAAAAGGAATATCTGTTAGTCTTACCTGGTCAACATCTATTCTCCCTTCTTTTGGTAAAAACACTTTTATTTTCATCTGAAAATCTGCCCTCTCTTTCACTCTAAATATTTTAGGTGCAGTTTTATGAACAAATGAACAAATGGCTGAGACAAAATTAAACTTTGTATTTTTTGTTTCCAAATCTCTATTATACCATACCACCTTCAAACAGGATCACAGACAAAAAAAACTCGATGTATTTTTGTCTTTTGTTTTTAAATTACATTGAATCAGTTAGTATTGTTCATGTGGAAAGATTGGTATTTCTTTTTTTTCTTTTTTTTTGTCTTTTTCCGTGTCCGGCAATGGATCGCAACCCTCAGTGTCACCCCCGTACCGGACCGGGACCGGCAACGGGACCGCAACCCTCGGCATTGCTCCCGCGCCTCGCTCAGCCAGTGAGCGGGAACCGGTCTGTATGTGGGATCCGAACCCTCGGGCGGGAGCGCTGCTGCGTTGCTCCCGCGCCTCGCTCAGCCAGTGAGCGGGAACCGGTTTGTATGTGGGATCCGAACCCTCGGGCGGGAGCGCTGCTGCGCTTCCCAAGTGGCGCACTACAGCAGTGCGCCACCGGGCCGGCCGAAAGATTGGTATTTCTAAATTTTAACAGCATAATTCTGCTACAGAGAAAAGCCACAGTAAATGAAGCATCCTGGTTAAGTGCTAGGACTTTGGGGTTAGAAAGGAATCTGAATACAAATCCTATTTCCTTGCCCTATGTCCTTGGACAAGTTATCTATGTCTCTGATTACTCATTGATAAAATTGGCATAATGATAACATCTTCCTTGTAAGACTGTTAAGAAGATTAAATGAAATTATGCCTAGTATAGTATCTGGAATATAGTAATCCTTTACTAAGTTTATTTACTGTTATCGCAGTAACATTTTTCTTTTGAAGTCTGAGCCAATATTCTCCTGGCCATATAACACTTGATAATACACAGGTTAGAAATTATGCCTAGTATAGTATCTGGAATATAGTAATCCTTTACTAAGTTTATTTACTGTTATCGCAGTAACATTTTCTTTTGAAGTCTGAGCCAATATTCTCCTGGCCATATAACACTTGATAATACACAGGTTGTTAAATTTTTTGGTATTTTTAGCAATTTAGCTGTGATTTAGAATATTAAGGAAAACACAGTTAGAAACATCACTTGTTAGTAGGTTAACAGATATTTATAGGAAAACTCTCATAACTAATATTACATAGCCCCAAATTACAACCAAATTAAGCTTTTAATATGTAAGATAGTGTCATAAATATAAAGAAGTTAATAGTCTCATTATCCCAGAAACTAGAAATCCCCCTCTCTGTGCATAATTAGGTGCCATTAAATACCTTCATCTCTCTCACTAAACACTTCCAGTTAATTAACAAGTCTTTGCTAATTACACATCCAAAAATATAAAATTTATTTTCTTATCTCTATCATCTTTGCAACAGACTTATCACAGTCTTCAACAGCTCTAATTTGGAGGTTTTCACAGTATTCTAAGTGCAAGATTGTGGAAGCTTTTATTGGGGTGTGAGATTTGGAAGTAGAGGGAAGAGATTAGATTTTGAAGATGTTTTGACAGTGGAGCCAACAGGGCCTGCTAATAGATTGGATGTGGAGTTATGAGAGAAAGGGAAGGATCATGTGAGCCTCTGAAGGTTTTGGTTGGTCAACTGCTGAATGGTGGTGTCCCACCCTGAGATGGGAGATACTGCTGAAGAAGCAGGTCAGGCAGCTGGGATTTGGGTTCAGTCATGAGCATGAATATATATTTTTACAAATTGAGAAACTGTGCTCAGCAACTAATTTCCTATGCATTTTTCTCAAGTTCTGTGCCTTTGTTCTTGCCTTTCCTTTTACCTGGAGTTACCTGTCCCCACACCCAACACCTACTTACTAGGATAAATTACAGCTTAAAAAGAGTTCTCCTCAACCCTCTGGCAGAATTACACTTACCTTCCCCCGTGGAGCACAGCAATTTAGTAATATTTATAAAATATTAACCATAACTCAGGCATTATACTAATCATTATGTTTACAAAGATGTATACTGCCTGCTCTCAAAGATCTTACAACTAATGGGTGTAGGGGAACACATCCACAAACTATTCAGAGCAATATGATAAATGTATGAAATACAAGAAGCTATAGATGAAAAAATGGCAGGAAGTCAGGCAAAAGCACTAGTATTTATTGAGTGTGCATTTGTTACATGTGAGGTCTTTGATTGTGTTATTTAATTTAATCATCACAACACTCTTATAAGCCAAGCATAAGGGTATAAGTACCCACCCAAAGTTGTGCAGCTGTCACGTGACAGACTAGTTGACAAATTGACCCCTAACTCCTAAGCTATTCTTCTGCCAAAGAGAATTCCATAGGAGGGACAAATTTGAGCTGAAACCAGAAGGATAAAGGACATTCCCAGCAGAGGAGGCTGTGCATGTACAGACAGAGAGGAATGGGGTTCTGGTCTGGAGTTCAGTGTTTTTAGGAGATAATGCTTAATACCCTGCTAAGGAGTCTGGATTTTATCCTGCATGCAATAAGTAGCAAAAAAAGGATTCTGAACAGAGAAATAACAGGATCAGGTTTGCACTACAGTAAGATTACTCCAGTATAGCACCCGGTGAAGACTTCTATCACAGCACATTTTACAGTGTACAATTATTTCCTAATTCATCCATACCTCCCTCTCTAAACTGTGAAATTTAATTTAACTGAACTCCATTCCATTCTGTGTGTGTGTAGCAGTAGTAGTATTGATATTAATTTAATCTTATTTTTTTTAGTGCCTAACATACAATACGGCAACTAGGAGCAATACATAGTAGCAGCTGAATAAATGAAAGAAAGATGGAGGAAGAGACAGAGGGCTGAGCCTAGAACTTAAGATCTTCTAACTCTCCAAGCATTATACTATCATTTCTATGCATAGTTCTCATTACCTTTAATAAATATTTAAAAAGCTCTGTGTAAGTAATGACCAGTTGAGACATTTTTGTAAAAAAAAAAAAAAAAAAATTCAAAATAGTGCTTCTTTTAAAGGAACACACTAATCCACTGGTTGTTTGGCATCATGAAGACAGTCAAGATAGTCCAACATGGCAGTATTTTTTGTATCAAGAAGAGTCTTAGATATACAATGTATCACATAGTTTCATTTTATCCCATTCCTTTAATTCTTTTATAAAAACCATAAATAAAAAATTCATTTTCTTTACTCTTCAGTGTGAAATATAGAACCCAAAAGGTGTTTTAGGCATAAAGCACCAACTCCAAGTATACATGAGAAACTAAATTAGGGTGACTGGTTTGCAAACAATGGGGAAAGCTAAATGACTAGGACAGAGGTAGGACAAACAGCAGGGCAGCTCTGGGTCAGGTCGACATGAACAGAGCCTCTAGCCACTGCCACATGAACAATTCAGCACCAGTGCAAGGTTGAGCAGGACACTGTGATTGACAGTCTCACATGAAAAATGAAAACAGGCAACACTTATTAAGAACTTCCAAAGGCCAGGCATCTTTCCATCTTTATAAGAGATTTCTGTATGTGATATCATTTAATCTTTCAACAAGCCCGTGAAAGAGGTACTGTCTTTACCTCCATTGTACAGATGAGGAAGTTAAGGAAATTGCCCAGGTCACACAGTAGTGGGACACGGATTTGAATGTACATAATCTGACTGCAGAGTCACAAGCTGAATCATAATGCTACATGCCTCTGGGGTCTGGACGGTGGGAGGAACTGATTGACTTGTAGGAACAAAAAGGGAAAGGAACGCTGGGCTGCCAGCCCATAGATCTCAATTACAGAAAGCACTTAAAGGTAGAAGCCAGCTTTTAGGGTACATGCTGGGCTCTCTATGCCCGAGGATGTGATCTTGGGGCAGGGCCTGACTTCTGAGCCTTTGGCCGCCCATGGCAGCCATTTTGCTAGGCTCAGGAATCTGAATCTAAATTTTCTGTTTGTTTCTATGACAGCTGATAAGCCCAGCTATGTAAAGATAAGGATTTTTACAGTTTTATACTTTTGGCAGAAAAGTGACACACTTATGACTGTGAAACTGCTTTACATTTTAGGAAAAAAATCTATGGAAACAGAAAATTTGTTTTCCCTTATTTTGAAAAAAAACCAAAAAAAACATTACAGTTAGAATTCGTACTCAGGGGTTCCTCTCACAAGCACTGCTTGATGAACCATTGCTTCTAGTAGGGTCATAGTTAGGGCATGAGTTGTATTTTGTTTGTTTGTTTGTTTGCTTGCTTGCTTGCTTGCTTGCTTTTAGTGAATCACTCCTAACAGACTTTGTTCTGACTTTCAAGCTGGTAGGCATGTAGTTAAAGAGTCTGCATGAGCCTGAGCATAAACATGAGCACAGGGCAATATGACAACCTTACTAATCTGTAATAAATTAATCTGATCTCAGTTTTACTAATTTTCCCCAAACAGTTTGAGAAAAGAGTGAGGAATCATGAAACAAAAAAATCAGCCTTATGCCAGTAATCTTAATTCCCAGGGCCCAGTACTTAATATTTCCATCTCATTTGGGGCTAGAAGCCCTGATTAAAAGATAAAAGGCTCTAGAGAGCCCAGTAGGGGATGGGTGATGCTTGACTGAGTAGCTCACATCAAAGAACAACCTCATTCCCAAGGCGCAGAAGGCACAGAATCACAGACCTCTGTGGTACTCTGAAGGCTTCCTAGCAGATGATCCAGGCTTCAGGGACTGATCATTTACTGATCCTTTGTTTCAGCTTCTACCTAAGTTCATTTCTTTTCTTTTTTTTT
>NW_007729035.1:396010-397867 GCF_000696425.1 Galeopterus variegatus
GATCAGTCATTAAATGGGGATCAAAAGCGCCCTCTATGCAGCCTACCTCCTTGCTGATGAAGAACGGCAGTGGATCTCAGCAAGTGCAAATCAATGAGAGGAATCCGATGGTGTTATTCACTACCATGAGCCTTTTCATTTTGTCTTTTACTAAAATTGAAAAAATATTTTTGCCCAGACACAGAAAGATAAATACTGCATAATCTCACTTATATGTGAAATCTAAAAAAGTCAGACTCAGAAGCTGAGCGTAGAATGGTGGTTGCCAAAGGCTGGGGGATGGGGGAAATGGGGCAATGTTGGTCAAAGGGTACAAACTCCCAGTTGCAACATGAACAAGTTGTGGGGATCTAATGTCCATACAGCATGGGTGATGATGGATATGTTAGTTAACCTGATCGTGGTAATAGTTACACAATACATACGTATATCTGATCATCATGTTATACAGCTTGAATACATTCAATCATTGTCAATTAAGTTTGTTAAAATAAAAAATTTTAATTAAAATATCTTTCTTGCAAATTTTACAAATACCCATGTATTNTTTTTTTTTAACTTTAATTTAATTTTATCAATATACAATGTGGTTGATTTTTGTGTCCCTTTACCTAATCCTTCCTCCCCCTTCCCTCTCCCACCTAAGGTCATATTTTTACATGTTAATAGAATAAGCCAAACTTTGGGCAAACAAGTTGAAAGGCTTTTTACCAATTCTTACATAATTTACTTTATATTAATTGATTGAAATTCAATGAAGTCTTCAAAATACCTCCAAAAACACAAATACTACATCAACTGTTCTTAGGCTAGGATTTTTCATTGCCAGTGGTATTTTCTGGAGGTCTACTAAGTCATTCAGTCATAATTTTTTCAGATTACCAAAGAAGCGTTTAGTGCATTAAATCAATAAAACTACCATGTACTGGAGAACCAGAACATCATATTCAAGATCTTTGCAAATTCAGGTTATAACTGTATGAATGTATTTGTAGACTGAAATATACATACATAGGTGCATGTAACACGAAGTGAAAAGATTACAAAATTTGGTGTCAAATAGACCTGGATTCAAGAATCTTGGTTCTGCTGCTAACATATAAGTACAGGGTAATTCACAGAAAGTTACTGAACCTCTCTGAGCTTTATTTGCTCCATTTAAAAAATGAAGATAATAAAAATAGCTAAAAATATTCAGCAATTATTACTATGTATGAGATTAAAATAAGTGTTTTGGGGACATAATCTCATTTAATTCTCAAGACAACTTTATGAGAGAAGTAATATTCTTATCCCCTTTTCACAGATGAGGAAACTGAGGCACAGGGAAATCGAGTAACTTTCTCAAGATCATAAAGCTAGAAAGAGACAGAGCTGGGGCTTGACTTCAAAGTCTGTGATCTTCCCACTATTTTAAATTGTCTATTTTGTGGACTTTTCATGGTGATTGAAAATAATGTATATACAGCATGTAGGGTAGGACCTAGCCTATGAGATGTTTTCTATAAGTTTTAGCCAATATTATTAATAAATAAGCGACAGATAAATAGCAATGCCTGGTTTGATTAAATGATATATATTACTGTGTTTCTTCTTCAGCTGTTAAGGTAAAATTGTTGTTATGCACCTCTTATAAACAGATTCACAAATGTTTATCAAGCCCCTATGTTGTCGTGGACATTTTGCTCACCACTGCGGTGAGAAATAGGCACAGTCTTTGCCATCACAGACTTACAACGTACGGGCTTCTGCACTGGATCAAAGGCCTGAGGAGAACTATAACGATCTCTTAAAGAGATCAGTCATTAAATGGGGATCAAAAGCGCCCTCTATGCAGCCTACCTCCTTGCTGATGAA
>NW_007729035.1:398268-402744 GCF_000696425.1 Galeopterus variegatus
ATACAGCATGGGTGATGATGGATATGTTAGTTAACCTGATCGTGGTAATAGTTACACAATATATACGTATATCTGATCATCATGTTATACAGCTTGAATACATTCAATCATTGTCAATTAAGTATCTTAAAATAAAAAATTTTAATTAAAATATCTTTCTTGCAAATTTTACAAATACCCATGTATTATTTCCATTTTCATTCAACCTGTGTGTAAGTAAGCTTTCGGAGGAGTTTTGTGTTTCTACATTTAATTCTGGGCTCTTTAGACCAAAGCATTAGTGTCTCTCCTAAGCAATCCTATTTTCAGGTCTATCTTTATGTCTAGGATTCTAGCCTATGATTTAAAAACAACACCTAACCAAAAAAACAAAAACAAAACTCTCCAAGACACCATTATCGTAGCTGATCAGTAATCATGCATTTACCACCCATTTATCCAGCAGCTTCTCCTTTTTGTCAAATAGATTCCAAAAGCTAAATCTGTCCTCTAGCAGGATAACCCTCACACTGCTTATCACCTCGTATTCCTTCCATTCTTCCATCACCAATCAGGCTGTCCACAAAGGATTCTATCACATGAGATTCTGTCACCAAAATATCAAAGACATGTAGCAGCTGTTTATTTGTAAATACAGAATGTGATGAACACATGGTACAGAAATATGGTTACTCTTTTATTCTAGTATCTTCTCATTTACATTAGATTATCCACCTTCCTTTTCCCTTTTCAATTTTGCATGTATGGTAAATAGCCTTATTTTTCTTTTGCACTAAATTCCACTTCAATAGAAATAACTGAAACTTCTCCAAGTGTCTCAGATAGCCAAAGCAGCATGGCACCAAAGCCAGCTCAAGCTTTCAGCAGCAATGGTGATAATATTAATAATAATGGCAGCAAAATGAGCAAATATTAAGTTCTTACAATATGATAGGCACTTCCCTGCAAACTTTACATGTATTATCTCATTTATTATTCATAATAACCCCACGACATACATAGATGTCATTATCTATGCTTCTTATAAGTTTATTCAGTGGCCAAGCTGTGATTTAAACCCAGACCTGCCTGGTTCTGCTCTGCACCTACTTTACACTGAGAATGAGGGAGAAGAGTAAGGTGGGATGAAAGGCAGGAGTGAGAGTGAACAGATTGAAGGAAGAAGGATAATGAAGAGGAACATCATCAATCATTATTAACTCATTAAATGCACATCTATTGGGCACCTAGTCCCTTGCCCTAGAGAGGCATGTCCGGCTTCGAGCAGTAGAAGTTCCAGCGAACAACTGCAGCCTCCACCACAGGGCAATAATCAATATGAACCAAAGTGCTAAGAGCACCGAGAGAGTGGTTGGGGCCTTGCCCAGGGAACCGGGGAAGGCTTCCCAGATAGGGTGCCTTTTGAGCAGGAATGTAATCAATACCTGAGAGTTCTCAAGTTGTCTAAGGGTGGGAAGTGATAGCAGGGAAAGGTCAAAGCAGGGCAACATCACAGAGGTGTGGCAGATGGGGGGATGCTCAGAGAATAGAGTGTTTCGGTAGGCTGCACAGGAGGATGCATGGCGAGGACGGTGCAAGGTCAGAGCAGAAGGGCAGGTAGCTCTGACTGCAGTTGGGATCGGACTTTAGGAAAGGGAACAAGGAAGGAAGAGGTATTGCATGGGAGGGGACATGTGAGGAAATACAGGACATGCAGCTGCCAGCAGCATCATTACTTCTCTCTTTAATAGTAATCAAATGCTTCAAGAGAAAAAAAAAAAAAGGATAAGCACCTTTGAACTGATAATATACCAATCACTACAATGTAATTTGAGAAAATATTTTGACAGGCACAGTTAACCATTACTGTGACCTGGGACACTGTTTCATTGCTCCTGGGATTAATATATTTTCTATTGTGTGGAAAGGTGTCTGTGGTGTCAGTCAAGCTTTCCTTGATCTGGCTGCTTAAGGGCAACTAGACTACAACCTACGTCTTTAAACTGTCAGACCTGGACTCTGACTGTAATCTCTCTTCATAGATAAGATATGGGATTTCAAGAAAGTGAAAGGACCCTCTGTATCCTAAATTTATCAAGAAACTCTTGTCAAGAATATAGTTCTACCATAGTACTTATTCTACAGCAGCAGAATAAACTTAAAAGCTCTGATTTACTATTCTATGGGACAAAATTTCTAGTGGAATAAAGGAGTCAAAAGATGTTGCTTATGACAGCTTATGCAGGCGTCATTAAATTGACAGAGTAATTTTTTACTTCTGATTTTCCCCTCCTACTTCTCTGTTTCTATAGATTATCATTCCCAGTGCATATACTTCAAATAGGAGAGTGGTGGCCAAGTGCCGTGGGGTGGAGATGAGGCTGGCAATGCCAGTTTCCAGGCAACCACCCTAGTGTGCAGTAGCATCCCCAAGGCCACAGTGAAGCTCCGTGTGGACAGCCTAGACTTTGGTGACAAACAGAACTGGGTCAGGTCCCAGCTTTATCTCTTAATAATTCTAAGCCATAATGCACACAATGCACATGGCCCAATGCCTGGCACACAGTAGACACACAATAAATAGAGGCTGTTACTGCTATAAAAAAATGTTTTTAAAGCAAAAATGGAAAATTTTTTAAAGCATAAAATGGAAGAGCCCAAGTATGACAAGGCTCCTTACTTCAAAGTCATAAATTCCATCTTCATGTCAAATGTAAATCCATCTGCCAAAATCTCATGAATACCTGGAGCTGTAAACTTGCCTAAAACATTTACTAGTAGAAGAAACTGACATTTTAAATGTCAATTTCTAGGGCTCGCTCCTTCTTCCTTAACATTCCTCATAAGGTGGTCCAAACTGTAAGAGTTTAATAAATAGAAACTATAGAATTTTGGCCTTACCATTTTTGTCTGCTCTCCTCAGTATCTGTAAAAGAAAAAGGAAAATTTTTATCACCACTTTTGGTAAGTTTTATAGTAAATAGGATACGTACTCATAACTCATACACTATTAAATTTTTAAAATTCTAGTTTTAAGTAAAGGTTTCCCAATTGAGATCTTTCTTGATAATAGCCCCACACTGAAAACAACCCAGATGTTCATCAGCAGGTAAATGGCTAAACTGCGATATATCCACACAATGAAATACTACTAAGCAATAAAAAGGAATTAGGTATTGATACACACAACAGCTTAGACGGATCTCAAAATAATGATGTTGAGTAAAAAACATAGGCACAAAAGAATACCTACTATATGAATCTACTTATATAAAATACTAGAAAACACAAACTAATCAATAGTGACAGAAAGCAGATTACGCCTTGCCTAGGAATAGGAAGGGCAGGGAGGACTGGATTACAAGTGGCATGAGGCAACTTCCGGGGGTGATAGAGACAGTTATTATCTTGATTGTGATAATGGTTTCACATATTTCAAAACTCGTTAAATTTACACTTTAAATATGTGCACTGTAATGTAAGTCGATCATACCTCAACAAAACTGGGAATGAACAAAAAAGAAAAGTAATTGTAGTCAAATAAGAACCCACAGGTCTATACTATATCACACTTTACTCATGTACTTTAATTATATTATCTTGGTCCTATTTTAAATTGTCTTTAATGAATATGAATTGTTTGGCTATGTGGTATCTATTACCCTTTGGTAATAATTTTCAATTTTCTTCTAGGAAACCAATCTTTCTTCCACTCCTGGCCCACGTGCTCCAGGGTTGGGCACAGCACTGGGAAATTGAGTGTCACATCTCTCCGGACACTGTGACTGCTCAGGCATGAACACATTAGGGACAGTGAATGATAGGCCATGGTTTTGCTTAAGTGGTTAAGAGAGGGACCCACTTTCTTTTCTGTTGGCTTTGAACCTGGGAAGATGTAGGCAAAGAGCTGGTGTCAGTCATTTTGGTATCATATTATGTTACGGGTTGAATTATGTCCCCCCCCCAAAAAATGTTGAAGTCCTAACCTCCAGTAGCTGCGAATGTGACTTTATTTGGAAATAGGGTCTTTGTTGAGGCAGTCAAATTAAGATGAGATCTTACTGGATTGGGGTGGGTCCTAAATCCAATGACTGGTGACCTTACAAGGAGAGAGAAGTTCAGAGACACAGAGGTAGAGGGAAGAGGCCATATGATGACAGCAGTAGGTGCTGGAGTGGGGCGACTGCAAGCCAAGGAATGCCAAGGACTGAGGGCCACCATCAGAAGCAAGAAAGAGGGCATGAAACAGAGGGAGCACAGTCCCACCAAAGCCCTTCTATCCTCCAGAACTGTGAGAGAATAAATTCTGTTGTTTAAGCCGCCCTGTTTGTGGTAGTTTACTACAGAAGCCCTAGGAAATTAATACAATATATAACCTGGAAAGGACCAACACCCAGCAAAGCAGTGTTCAGAGACTCAGAGAAACTGGACCCTGCTGGTGCTCTCTGATCAAGTCATCCTGATGAGATGATCTCTGCTTTTCATTACAGGAGAAAA
>NW_007729035.1:403145-409243 GCF_000696425.1 Galeopterus variegatus
TGGTGCTCTCTGATCAAGTCATCCTGATGAGATGATCTCTGCTTTTCATTACAGGAGAAAATTTATTATTATTTGCATTTTAAGACAGTTTGAGTTATTTTTTTCTGTTAGATGCCATCAAATGAACCCTAATTGATGCATATACTGATAGAAAAAAATATGGATAATATAAAACAGAGATATGCAATATATAGTATCAAAGAAAATATTCCTCTACCATATAGCCCAGACTGACTTTAATTACTTGGAAGGGGCCCTTGAAGATCATTTTTTTTCTGAGTAACCTGTAGTCATAGTTAAATAACCAGATCTACTCTTATATTTAGATCGTAACTTCTTGGGGCCAGCTTAAAACATGAGTAATAGTTTTTATTCCCAAGTTGTCTATTTTACTGCTTTCTGTTATACTATTAGCTAAAACTCTCACTCCTGAAACTTTTCAAGCAAGAGAGGTATCACCCTGACCTGTGTGATTAGAAGTTGGTCCTCCTTTTTACTAAATTGACTAAATTATTGCAGGAAGAATGCTTTCAATAACAAGAACTATGTTCAGAGCAAAATGAGACCCAAATTCGTTTTATTCCATAGAGGTAGTTGCTAGTGAGGATTCTGGGGATCCATACTCCAACACAACCAGTTTCTTCCTCTCCTCTGAAACCGCAGAGTCCCAGCTGATAGTCAGGTGGACACAAAACACATCCTATTTCTTACCTTTCATATACTCTAAGATCCTACTCCAATCTCTATTGTGTCCTGACAATTTGAAGTGACTAGAATAGGAATAACCACCTACCAGGGAGGTGGACCCAGGACTTCTGTCATTTCATTTCATAAAGAAAAATCTTAAGTGGCATTCAGACTCTTAAAGAGGAAATTAAGACAGTAGCTTTTGTTATTAAGAGTTCTTTGTAATTAATATGAGCAAATCTCTGCTGCAATTTTGTCTGAGTTCACAGACTGATAAAAAATGTACTGTGCATGAGAATTGAGTTCATTATTTTATGTTACCACAGTAATCTGGGTCAGCTAATCATATGATTGCTATCACTAGATGGATAGGAAATAAAGTTAAATATTATGCTCTGGCTTACATTTTAAGTACAGGTCATACTTTGTTTTTGCTGCAGTTTAAGGATTACCAAATAGATTCCTTTAACCTCAAAAGATTCACTGATGGCCTTGACTGAAATTCCTCATTCCTCACATTAGGTTATTGAAGGCAGGTGTTAAAATGTAAACATTATCTTGGAAGCATAAAAAATTGACATAATCACCATTCACTGGACTAATACTTGCTAAGTGCCTCCTACCATGTAGCAGGTTAAAATTCAATGACATGAGCTCGTCAGTCACTTGGTAGATTCCTGAGAAGCTGGGATATAGGACAAGAAATTGGGATGCATCCAGAATATGGAGTACCATCCAGAAGGGAAGACTCAGTAGGTGAGTCATGGTGTGTGGGCCTGGACATCCAGCAGGTAGTTTTGCTACCAGGCCACTAGTCACCATGAGATAGGATGGGGCAAGCAGGCACTGAAAGACGATTGAAGGAAAAGTAATCAGCACAAGTAATCAGCAAAAGTAATTCATCTCAAGTTTGCCTACGGAGGGCTCTATGCAGGAAAAACAATTTTTAATGCATGATAACAGTAAAGTTAAGTTTTTCTAATTTTTGTTGGTTCCTGAAACTAATAGAGTGACCTCTGCCTTATCAAATAGGGTAGACAATGATGGGATTAACAGCTATTCTCCCAACTGGACAATCTCACACAAATAATAAACTGTGCATGTGTGACTAGGTGAGACAGGAGATGTGTAGCTGTGACAGAATTCAATCACAGAAACATTGTGTCTAGAAAACTCTGCTTTGGTAGTCTTCTGCCCATCTCACCTCTGATACCAATGAGCGTATACAAGGCTTTGGAATTAAGTGTCCTTGTGAGGAAAATCTACTACTCGTTTTCACCAAGTCCCTGACCATCCAGGCACTGGGCCTTGTGTTCAGGGTGCACGTGGGTGTGCATGCCTGGATGGGGGAAGGGAGGAAAGACACATAGTAAAGTCACCTCTCTCCTTCACGACCTTCCATACACCTCACCAGTGAAGTGGGGAAGGGCCACTCCCCTCCCAGTTAAAAATCAAAGGGAAGCTGTGGGGAGACGAGAGTGGCGTTGGATGGGTGGAGCTGCAACTAATTTCATTTGGGATTTCTCTTGCTCTCGGGGATGAGGTGAACGTTTGTTTTTCTTCCTTTTCACAGTAGCAGATTTGATTAATTTAATGGCTCAGCAGAGGGTCCACATGCTGTACGGACTAATATTCTAAACTAGAATCACTCTCTTATCTGGAATGCAGCAGCCTAGGAAAAGATAGTACACTGACGCAGAAAGAAAAATGACTGTCATCTTCCCGGTCCTTCTGCGTTACTGCACACTGAATGCAGTTCAGCCTCTCTCCCGTGGCTGGCAGGTGTGCCCTGTGCAAACGCCCACATTACCCCCACTGCATTGGTGTACCTTGGCATTTTTTAGTGTTTGGGGGGAGTGTTTTATTTATTTATTTATTTGGTGGCTGGCCAGTAGGGGGATCTGAACCCATAACCTTGGTGTTCTAAAGCTGGCATGCCTTGGTATCGGTACTAGGTTTACTAAACTCCCCCCACCCCCACCCATAGGTATTCAAGAGCATTTATGATGAACTGATACTTAATTCTGTCATTTTAAAAAATCATATAAATTAGATTCATAAAGAAACAGTGCCTGTACTAGTTTGTGGATTTAGCTACCATTACTTATGCATTCAACATGAAACACTGATGTAAATGTACTACTTTGAATTTATATAGCACTTTTCCTTTTTTCCTCAGTTTTCCAGCCTATGAACTCTTATTTCACACAACAACCTTGGGAAGTAAGTATCATGCTCAGTATTACTGCAGATTTGGAGATAAGGAGAATAAAACAAAATCTGACAGTGTGGTAAATCTCTCTCTGATTTTCGTGTTAAACATGTAGGTCTAGTTTCTAACCATCTGCACATGTCCAGTTACGTCATTACAGCATTCTCAAAAGCAGTTTAAATCATTTCTTACAGGGCTAATTATGTCAGTGGTGTTGGAATATAAGCACTGGAAATCAAAGTTTTCCTCAAATTTGGAAATGTCTGTGTGATGAAGGAGCCTCCAACAGGTTTCATTTCTATTCCAGCTTGGAGTAAGTAATATCTATCACCCATTTATTACAATCTGAATAGAATCTTAAAAGAAATCCTTTTAGCAGTGCTACTAGAATATGTTAAATCTAATTAAATAAAATAATGTATTGATATTTCACATTTTATTTTGCTAAAAGCAATGTAACCCAGAAATGAATAATTCAAAAGTACCTAAGTAACAAATCCTTTTTCATGTCACATATTTCATAAGAGTGTTATATTTTCCACAAAATAACTCAAATAAAGTGTAAACAAAGTCTTTTTTGTTCCAGACAAAATCCACTGGCAGTTGTATTTTTTTCCTCTCTTTTTATTTTCTGTAAACTCTAGCATTTTACTGACAAGTAAGCATGTCAACACCTCTCATGTGGAATCGGTTTTATGTTTTTATTTTTAAATCCTAGAAATATAGGAAGGCAAGTGTGTCTATTCATAGATGACAACTTCCTTCAAGACAGGGACGTGGGCCGGCCCAGTGGCATACTAGGAAGAGTGCAGCGCCAGGAGCGCAGCGATGCTCCCGCCGCGGGTTCGGATCCTATACAGGGATGGCCGGTGCGCTCACTGGCTGAGCATGGTGCAGCCAGTCTCAAAAAAGGACNATCCTATATAGGGATGGCCGGTGCGCTCACTGGCTGAGCGTGGTGCAGCCAGTCTCAAAAAAGGACAAGGGTACGGCTGGTCTCAAAAAAAAGGAAAAAAAAAAAAGAAGAAAAAAAGACAGGGACCTGATGTTATTTGTTTACAGACTTAGGAACAATTGTGTGTATATAACAATAAGTAACATTTAACTTCCTTTCTTTCTTCTTTTTTTTTTTTAAACAACTGTTTAAACACTTGGGCCACGATCAGTGTGTGTGTGTCAGGGAGATGACTTTCCATTTATATAGCTTCAATCCATTTATCTCCACTCTATGAGCAGGAACTGTTATCTGCTTAAAAAAATTCACATGGAAGCCCTTGATATCCTTGGGGAACAGAGTGAACATGAGGTCAGAATGAATGGAGGCCCCATTTGCCCTCCTTGAATCAACTTCATGGCAACTTAGTCATCAGTCTCACAGCCGACATGATTTTCGGGGGCTCTGACTCTCTCTTGCCCCTGAGAATTTCCTTCTCAGACATGCTATAGTGTCTTTCTCTTCTCCCTGCTCAGTTCCTCAAGGGCTTTATGGTCCTAAACAACAGGACTTGAACAGAATAATATCATCCAGTTAAATAAACCATTAGCACCAATAACATCATCGGATTGGCTCCAGCCAAGCAGAGAAAATTGCTCACGAAGAACAGGATACTTAACAATCTACTGAGTGACTGAGTGGAATCAGACACTTATGTTTCGGTAGGAAGATGACAGGCCCAGAATGCCTGGATCCCCAATTTGAACCACATTGTCATAAGGGGAGAAGGCTGTGAGAATCCACAGTTGAACCTTAGACCAGTTTTAATTGTTGATAGGACTTTCTCTCCCAATTAAAAAATTCCAGCAAATCCATTCAAAATAAACTTCAGGAGGCTCCTTGCCCCTCCCCCCATTATCTTCATTATCTCTACCTCACCATTTTGATACTAATAATTTGATTTCCTCATATTTTCATCTTTCCACAAATAAATGTATTTGGCTTCTGGCTCACCTCCCACTCAATTTGATTTTAATAAGAAATGATCAGTCAGGGGAGGGTAGAGGAAAGAGCACACAGTGCCTCGGTTCCTTTTCCCATCTTCTCTCATGCCTAAACAAGAAGCAGCCAGAATTGTCCCCACTGAGCCAGACACTACCTTGGGGGACAGCATAAATGTGACAACTGAGGGGCTGGGAGAGCCGGGATCCCCACAGGCAATGGAGAGAGAAAAACCATGAAACCTAACGGCAGAGAAAAGAGCCAGGCAACAGGGAGAAAAATACAGAGAACAGAAACAGCAGGAAGGGAGAGTAAAGCAAAATTGAGAAATAAATAAGAAAGGAAACTGCTGTAAAGATAGAAACCACAGCGTGAGCGCAGAAAAACAGCACAGAAGGAAAAGAGAGAATGATTATCATATCAGAGAAATGGAGGAAAGAAGTCAATACCAAAGTGAAGAATAGGACCAAAGGGAAAACAGCCAAAAGCTAGCACTGATGAAAATAATAACAGTAATTACAACTTGGAGAGGCATGAGGAAGGAGAGCAACAGGAAAGGAAAAAAGGAAAAACAGACGATGGCAGTGAAAAAAGAATCATCATGAAGGAGATCTTGACCACCACAGTCAAAAGAAAAATGTATTCCAAATAATTGTTTTCCAAGGTGCTGGGGGAGGATAGCGGGACATCGCAATCGCTACTGCTTCCCTTGGTGGCCTCGGAGCACCCACGAGGTCGGGGGCTGCAAATCGGGAACATTAGAGATGAGTTGGGACAAACCTCCCCCCGCCCCGTATACCTCTCTAAAATGTCCTGTCCACCCAGATGGAGACTGTGGCATTCACAGTCCTGTCCCTATCAAACCCCAGCTGCTGGGAAATCTAACTTCCAGAATTTCATTGAGGGCTGGCAAGCCCCAAGCTGCAGGTCTGGACAGCCCTTTTCTAACAAGTTGAGTGGCAGTCGTTTCTCTTGCATTTGCTTCGGTGGTTCTCTGGAAAGGGGGGAGTTGTCACCCGTGCTCTGGGGCAAAGCACTGGCCGGTCCAGCACCTTGTGCCGACCCGTGTCCTCCCGGGGAGGAGCGAGGACTCTGCGGGAGCGCCAGCCTTGCTCCTTCCACCTGTACTTACGTCGAGGAAGATGGACATGCCCTTGGACAGCCGCAGGGCAGAGCTGAGCTCTTCCGAGGAGTTGGTGGAGGACGGCGACGTCTCCCGGGAATCCTCCATCCTGGGCTCGGGCTCGGGCTCGGGCGCGGCCG
>NW_007729035.1:410464-414216 GCF_000696425.1 Galeopterus variegatus
TTTTTTGCATCAGTAAAATGGTCACAATGCTGGTACTTACCTCAGAGGGTTTTGAGGCCTAAAATGTGGAAGTGCCATCCACAGTGGTTGTGCTGCAGACTGTGCTCAGAAAAGCTCACCATGGGGAAAGTACGGTCAGGGAATATTCAAGCAAAAAGTTTTCCAAAGTAGAAGTCACAATAAAGATGCAGTCCCTACCTGTGTTTAAGAATTTAAACTAGGATAATAATTCAATAGTTAGGCTTCTGTGAAGGCTACAAAAATAGTAAGTTGACCACATCTTTTATCAGGAGATAGATCCACTGTTTATCCAACATCTGAAATGTGTACTGTGTGTGCCAGTGCTGGGTTTCAAAGCTGAGCTGTCTGAAAGCAAGATGAGGAAAAAAAGGATACCTTGTCCAAGCAAGAATCTGCCTGTGAAAGCTGAAAGAGTGGATCCAGATCTCTACTTTGTGGCCTCCCAAGGAAAGAGAACATGTTCTTTCTATAAAACAGCCCCACAGACAAACACAATGCAGGACACAACGTGAGCACCTTAAGACATGTAAAACATGCTATGGGTTTCTTAGAGGGGCAGTTTATAATCTGGCTGTGGGGGCCATGAAAGCTTGATAAAAGACGTGGCATTAGAGAGGGACCTTAAACATCAGTAGATACTCCATGGTTGATAGTAATGGAAGGAAAAGACGTTCCAGGCAGAGGGAACAGCATGAGCAAAGGCATAGTACCAGGAAAGCACCCGGAAGCTGTCAGCAGTCCACTGGGGTTTCCTGTAAATGTTCAGAATCCCAGACCCTACTCTAGGCTTACTGAATCCCAATATCAAAGTATCTAACCCTTAATCTAAGCCCCTCACCCTGATGATTTGTGCACAGCTGCTCTGTAGCAGGGCCAGGACTAGGAGGAGATGAGTGAGGCACATTGGGCACAAAACGTGAAGAGGTACTCGCTGTCAGGTCCTGCCATGAACTTGCACGATCCTGAGAGTGATGCTTTCTTAAATATTGTTCCCTAGATATCTCCCTCACCTCACCTAAGTCCCAGCCCTACTCTGTAGATCAAGTGCTTGCAAAAAATGAATTCAGTTTTTCTCAACTCTGGACGTACACTGGAATCATCTGGAGTGTGTGGCAACTTTGCAACATGGCCACAGACTCATTGATACTCTTCTTATAGAGATGTGGGCCCCCTCCCCTTGAATCTGAAAGAATGACTGTTTCAATGAGTAAAGTGGGGCAAAATGATGCACTGTGTCTTCTGAAGCTAGGTGTATAAAAGGCCTTGCAATTCCACCTTTTTCAGTAGAATATTTGCTCCTCGAGTCCCAGGCTTCTATATAAGAAGTTTGACTACCTTGAGCCACCATGCTTTGAGGACGCCCAAGCTATACGGAAAGGCATATGGAGAAGCCTGGCTGACAGGTCTAACTGAGCAAAGCCTTTGTGTTATCCCAGCCTAAGCAGCAGAAATGTCAATAAAGAAGCTTCCAGATGAGTCCCCCCAAAGCCCTTTGAGGCATCCCTAGCCATTTCCATTGTCCCAGCCAAGACAGAAGTGTTGACCCACAGAATCTGGGAGCATAATAAAATGTTCACTGTTTTACACAAATAAGTCTTGGGTGGTTTTGTTTCTAACAATAGATAACCAAAATAAGGAGCTAAAGAAACCCTACAAAAAATACCAAAACAAGAGCCAAATTGATGCCTGTACTTTACCTGCATATTCATATTCATTTAGCATGTTGTGGTCCCTGAACATAATTTTTTTTTAAAGCTTTCCAGATAATTCTGATGTGCAGTCAGGATTAAGAACCACTGAAATTTACTATACTGTACATGCAGAACAGGAAAAAAGTAGAATAAAATACCAAAAGGTAGGCAGAGGCTATAGGATGAAGACCAGTGAAGTCCAGGTATAGAATTCTGGACTTAATTAGGTAGTGAATTAGAGACATTCACTTTAATCAGGGGAGATATTGATTGGAGCTGTGCTTTAGAAATATTAATCTTGCATCTTTGTGTGCTTTTACCTTACTAACTGCAAATTTCCTTACCTGAACTGCTAGTATAGTCCTTTCCCTTTGAAAACTGCTCTTGTAAACACAAAATCATGAGAATAACAGACTGACCAACCCATCAAATGGGTACTGGTCATTCAAATCACTGAAGAATAAAAACCAGAAGGAGAAGGAGGAGGGTTACTGACCATGAACATCAAGTTGCTGCGTTTACAAATAACATATTATTTGTTCCTGCCATTGGATGGAGGGTTGAATAGATTTCTCTGCTTCAAGTTTAAGTCTGGCCCTTCTAACCCAAGCTGTGTGGGTTGCTCAGCCCTCAAATTCAGATCTGCAGTGGTAATATTGTTATGTCAGTCCCATGGTAACAAGAGCAGGTAATGAAGAAGACTTTCTCTGATTATAAATGAAGAACAGGAGAATAATCAGGAGTCATCATTCAAAATCAGGGAGCTATCTGTAAAACTTCAGTAAAAACATTCCTTTTCCTTTTGCCAACGATGAATGACATTTTCTGTACCTGTAGATTTGCCTATTTCCTCTAATGGTTTTTCAAAAAGAAAGATAAATTATTAAACAACCAACTGGTCATTATTTATTTTTATGATTTCTACATGAACACCATGATGCTATATCTGACTTCTCTTTTTAATGGAAATGTAATATTCATGGAAGGCTCCACTAGAAATGGATGGCAATTAGATTCCCATTCACAAGCAAATTCAATAGGTTCTACAAAGTGGCAACCAAACATATTTTTAGTTTTTTTTTTTTTTTTTTTTTTTTTTTATCTAGACAGGATGCATTTTTGAAAACTGTATTCACACATCATTTTCTTGAAACACAGATGCTACGCTGCTGTGGGTAGTATCAGTCGCAAACAGGAGACAGCAGACTTGAGGGAGAAAATGCATACTCTTACTAACTTCTTTGTAGCAAGGGCCTGAAAAAAAAATTGAATGTAATTCTAGATTCCAGCTCTCAGGCTTCCTAGGATAAGACTTTGACACGAAGGTATTTCTAGCATTTCAGGAGATGATAGTCGTGTGGGAACGTACTGTATTTCAATCCATCTCTGCCTCCTAGAGAAACTATTATCAAAAGCATTTCAGACAGCCAGAAATCTATCTTATTTATATTTTAAATTCTAGGGAAGGTTATCCTTTCAAGCAATGACTCAGAATCCTCTGTCAGGTTAGGGGATATTTTTGTTGCTTTGGCAGCCTAGGATCCAAACCCTCTTCCTCTCTAGGGGGCTGTCCCATGGCGTGGGTCCTGATCAGAGGCAGAACCCACCCCTTCTGCAGGGAAGGAAGACAGTCCTTCTCCTGGTCTCCTGGTGACTAGAGCGGAGACTGAGATCTAGTCTAAGCTGATAGGACATTTCACTTGGGTCTTTAAATCTGGATCAAGGGACATGAAAGGAAGTTTATTAAAGGCAGTGGGCACACGCAGGGTAGTGTCGAATGGCCTCAATGCCTGGTCAGCCCTGCAGACAATTTCATCTATTTGATAAAGGATCTTTGTAATTTCAGGAGCCTGTCCTTCAAGTTTGATCTTCAGCCTTCCTATTGACTTCCTGAGAGACCCGGTATGCTTCCAAAACTTTCTTCTCTGTTTTAGCCTAGTCAGAGTTAGTTTTTGTAAACTCTGATAAATGCAATCTAAATTTCTCCTGTTAAAGAGGGCCATTTGTTAAGTCATTGGGAAAAAAATTGGTTAAAAAAAT
>NW_007729035.1:414971-417801 GCF_000696425.1 Galeopterus variegatus
TAGTGCCATGGGCCCAAATTACTGACTAATAACTGCTATTTCCTATGAGCTATTTTACCCCGAAGATAAAATTTTTCTGTTATGCCACTGTGTGAGTAAAATAAAACTCCTATCTACTGGATCATTCGATTTAGAGCTCTTTCAATTGAAAAAGCAAAAAAATTCTAAGCACCCAGCATCCTCCATTAATCTTATGTGTTGCTATAGTTAGTGTGCCCTGTCGTCATCTTTCTTACGGGCAAGCTTTCTCAACTGTAAAAACAGGACGAGGTTCTGTGTGCAAAGGGCTTAGCAAACACCAGGCACACAGAAGATGCTCAGCAGAGTTAGCCATCGTTATCCCCACTGGCACCACTGCTTTGCAAGCATGTTGTTAAGACCAGAGAGACTTTATGTGAAGTGTGCGGTACAATGTCTGGTAAGTAGGGGTCCAGTAGGCAGTGGTGGTCACTATTACTATGACTATTGATTACTCCCTCCCCCTTGAAACTCTGATCCTTGCTTTCTGATCATGTCCCTCCTCCTCTTCATAGTCTACTTCATGGGATCTTCTGATTCTTCTAGTCATCAAATGTTATGTTTTCTATATTGTGTCCCTGCTTCACCTTTTCCTCTCTCACGCTCTGATTTTCTCTCTTTTTCTCCTCTATATACTGGCATCATCTAATCCCACGATTTCTATGTCTATAAACTGATGACTATATATATTTATATTTCATCCTAACTGGTACACATCTCCTTACGAATGTATTTTAGGCATTTTGAATTGAGCATGTGTAAAAATGAATTCGTCATTATCTCCTAATTTTTCTATGTTCTATATCTTGATGGATTACGTCATCCTTCACTAATTCATCCCAAAGAAAAACCCAAGAATAGTCCTAGACTCATTCCCTCATTGTCCCTCACCCAGGCTCTGTGCTGTCCTCATGCCATCCAATCAGTGGCAAGTCTTTCTTGGGAATCCACCCTCTGCTCTCCAGCCCCATTGCCTCCATATGAAGCCAAGGAACTTCCATCTCTCTCCAGGAGCAGTGCCCCAGCCACCTGCTTGGTTTCCCTGTCTCCAATCTGGCGTCTTTCTAATCTGTGCTTCCCACGTTCATAGAGTGAGGCTTCTAAAATGCACATCTAAGCATAGCACACACCTGCTTAACATCTTCCAGAGGCTCACTGAAGCCTTCAAAATAAAATCACCATTACCGTGTCATCTCTTGCCATTCTCCCCTTGTCTCCTCCCCAGCCTCAACATTCTGGCCACACAGAACTACCGGAGTGAAATGAAATAGGTACGCAGACAAATTACGATATCCAAAAGACCTGGACTCAAATCCCACCGTTACTTCTTTTTATCTTTGGATAATACTAAGTCATGNATTTCTCCTGTTAAAGAGGGCCATTTGTTAAGTCATTGGGAAAAAAATTGGTTAAAAAAATTAATTCTCTTCAGACATGTGCTGAGTGCCTGCTTCTTCCAGGCAACTGACAGGCACAGCTGGGGAAAGGATGGAAAAGACTGGTCTCTGCCTTTGCAGAACACACACTGCTTAAGGAGACAGTATTCTAATAGATAATTTTAATGCAGTGAGACAACAGTAACACCAGAGGTTTGCAGCAAGGGCTGAGGGAGGACACAGGAGGGGACTTCTCTCCATTAGTGTCTGTTCCGTGTGACCATTTATGTAACTGTTGATGGCAAAATTAGGACTCAGGAGTAGTTAGTGCCATGGGCCCAAATTACTGACTAATAACTGCTATTTCCTATGAGCTATTTTACCCCAAAGATAAAATTTTTCTGTTATGCCACTGTGTGAGTAAAATAAAACTCCTATCTACTGGATCATTCGATTTAGGCTCTTTCAATTGAAAAAGCAAAAAAATTCTAAGCACCCAGCATCCTCCATTAATCTTATGTGTTGCTATAGTTAGTGTGCCCTGTCGTCATCTTTCTTACGGGCAAGCTTTCTCAACTGTAAAAACAGGACGAGGTTCTGTGTGCAAAGGGCTTAGCAAACACCAGGCACACAGAAGATGCTCAGCAGAGTTAGCCATCGTTATCCCCACCGGCACCACTGCTTTGCAAGCATGTTGTTAAGACCAGAGAGACTTTATGTGAAGTGTGCGGTACAATGTCTGGTACGTAGGGGTCCAGTAGGCAGTGGTGGTCACTATTACTGTGACTATTGATTACTCCCTCCCCCTTGAAACTATGATCCTTGCTTTCTGATCATGTCCCTCCTCCTCTTCATGGGATCTTCTGATTCTTCTAGTCATCAAATGTTATGTTTTCTATATTGTGTCCCTGCTTCACCTTTTCCTCTCTCATGCTCTGATTTTCTCTCTTTTTCTCCTCTATATACTGGCATCATCTAATCCCACGATTTCTATGTCTATAAACTGATGACTATATATATTTATATTTCATCCTAACTGGTACACATCTCCTTACGAATGTATTTTAGGCATTTTGAATTGAGCATGTGTAAAAATGAATTTGTCATTATCTCCTAATTTTTCTATGTTCTATATCTTGATGGATTACGTCATCCTTCACTAATTCATCCCAAAGAGAAACCCAAGAATAGTCCTAGACTCATTCCCTCATTGTCCCTCACCCAGGCTCTGTGCTGTCCTCATGCCATCCAATCAGTGGCAAGTCTTTCTTGGGAATCCACCCTCTGCTCTCCAGCCCCATTGCCTCCATATGAAGCCAAGGAACTGCCATCTCTCTCCAGGAGCAGTGCCCCAGCCACCTGCTTGGTTTCTCTTTCTCCAATCTGGCGTCTTTCTAATCTGTGCTTCCCACGTTCATAGAGTGAGGCTTCTAAAA